>NC_056739.1:379183430-379483430 GCF_019279795.1 Protopterus annectens | reverse complement strand
CAATTGGAAGTTTGTTGACTGTGTTAAAGTACTGGGAAGATTCCAAAAGCATTATTTCCAATTTGTGGTCAATGTTTAAACGGACAACAAAGGGACTAAAGATATAACTGTAAGTAATAAAAAATGTTGTTCCTAGTAAAATGTGTATTACAAATGTGTTGAAGTAAACTGCATGTTGTACTGTAAAGTAGCTATGTATAGTATCCAGAAGTACTTTAAATCTCAGAGGGGGAGTGTCATCAGTGACTGACTGCTATTTGTACCAGTGATATTAAAGAAAGTACTTTTTCCTGATTGTAATGCATCCAAGGTATATCCTGTAACAAGATAAAGGCTGGATGTGAGCAATACAATGTTATGCTTTGTGCTGTTGTGGAGGAGGGTAGTGATTGTATGTGAAATAAATATAATAATTAACTTGCTTTTATACAGGTGGAGCTAAAGATAAATGCTCTTGATTCACATTGTGGAGTAGAATTTTTTTTCTTTCTCTAAGCAAACAGGCTTGAAAATGGAAGTATGAAAATGGTAAACACCTTGTGTTTCTAAAGAGCTGTTTCTTGAAATTGCAAAGGTATTGGATGTTTTTTCACATCATCAAGTGACACCAGTGGGATTTCCAAGATGGCTGCATACTGAGCTACAGCTTAATTTCCTCTTTCTCAGTGTCAAAAAAGAAACTGAGAAATTACAGCAACTGCTACTGTCAGCTTGAGTAAAATTCAGTTACTTGCTAGTAAGTACACTGCCTGAATGCCAGCAAAGAAAAAATTTAGAAAACCTAAAAGAAAATTAACTACAGAATTTGAAGAGAAAACAATGACTGGTCAGAATTCTGCAGCTGTTCAACAAAAAGCAGTTCAAGCTTCACCTTTGATACAAAAGATGGTTTCAACTAATCTAGAGGATAAAATAAATCAAATGTACTCAGAGGTGATTAAATAAATGAAGCACTGAAGGAGTATATTAACTCAAAGAACAAAATGTTGGAAAAATATTAGAAGCCTTAACAAGCAATTTAGGTGACCTAATAAAACTGCAAAAATCAAAGGCTGATATTAAGAACAAGCTGGCTGAGAATGAAACTTTTGAAGAACTGTTTCAAAAAATAGCAGTCAGAAGACAGAACATGCAGAGAAAACTTGAGATTTTTTTCTGTAATAAAGTAACTGGGAGGAACAGAATGTATTCATTTTATGAAAGGACAAATAAACAACTGGACTGTTTTTGACAGGATTTTTTTTAATTGATGGTCACATTGAAATTATGCTCTAAAACTGGAAATGAGAGAGCAACCAAGACTTGTATTAGTAAAGGTGAAATCATAACAATAAAAAATGCTAAAATCGCTGTTTTTTATCATTGTACTTTTGTTTCTTACCTACCTCATTTTACTATGGTTATTACCTTTACTTGTTTGTTTAAAGGTGAAGTCATACCAGCAGAAAGAATTGATCCTGACAAAACTGTGGCAGAAGGAAAACGTCTTGCAAACTGCAGACAGAAAAAAAATGTTTGTGGAACATAATTATTCGCCGTACACCAGGCAAAAGAGAAACAAATCTATTGCAGCAACCACAGAATGTTGAGATGAATGTGTGAGATTCAATCTGCTGTATCCAGCTGTCTTCAGAATATTTTCTCCTGCATATTCAAAGACATTTTTCATGCAAAACAGACCAAGGAGGAAATAAAAATAATATCCAACCAAAAGTGAGACATCAAACAGAAGAGAACACTGCTTCTCATTTTTTTTGACATTAAAGTTCATAGACAGACTTTGCCAGTAAAATATTTTTGAATGTTCCAAAGGAAAATTCTTGAGAGAGACAGAAAAAAGCATAGGAACTGACTACAAGAATCATGGGTACCTTGGACTTGAACCATATTGTTTTGTTGGGAGACAGAGATGAACAAAAAGAAAACAAGCAACAATGAAATTAGTGAATAAGCTTGAAATTATAAAACATCAATCACAGTTGGAAAATATGACTTTGCAAGAAAAAGTGGCTGAGAAAGACTTTCTTTTACCTTTGTTAAACTTACAGGTAGACTACTTTATGTTATTAATGTTTAGAAGGAAACTAAAAGGAAAAAAATCACTGTAAGTAAAAACAATTTTTTGCTCTTAATAGTATTTGTATAAAACATTTCATGAAATAAACTGTATGTTATATAGTAAAGCAGTTTTGTGTAGTATGTAGTTAGGGGTATTTTAAATGTGGTGTGGGGGAGTCTTTTCAATGACTGTTCTATGTGTTAAAGACATTAAAGTAAATACTTTCTAGTTGTATGAAATATAAGCTTTACAATATAACAAGAGAACAAAGACTGAAAAAAAAACAATACGTTTAATTTAATAAGATGTGATCTTGAGCTTCTGGGGTGGAATGTAAAAGTTAACTGATTATATTATATCTTGAATTACAATATTTTCTCTCATTTTTACAAAGGCAAATGTCTAGATTAACAATCTTGGCTTAACGTATAAACAAGTTAAGGAAATAGGTTTGAAAAATAAGACAAATTGATGAAAGCCATGAAAACTAATCACCTTGGAAATCCTCATCCCTCCCAACCCCACCACAGAGGTAACCACCATGAAACACTTCTCAAAAACTAATTTTGGGCTTCTAAAAACAGAGGTGGCTAACTTCACAGCACCCATTCAAATGGAGAATAGTTGCATGACTGCTGAATCATATACCAATGCACTGTATGAACACATACACAAATGCATGGATCTCGCCATACCCAATAGAACCAAGACGCTCTCCTCAAAAAAAAAAAAGGAAGAAAATCCGGTGGTCCCCTGCCATAAACAAACTCTACAACAGAAGGAGAAAACTGATGTGGAATAAGGTGAAGTCCCAAGATTGGAAAAACTCCCTTATCAGCCTCAACAAAAGGTTGAGATCCCTCATCAAATCCCCTAAAGCTAGCTATGAAAACAGAATTGCAGCAGATAGTAAAGACAACCATAAGGCCTTCGATGGTTATGTAAAGAATCTCCATGGTAATACCCAGATTTGCTCTGAGCTACTGCACAATGGTACCTCCTATACTGAGCCAACAGATATTGCCAATATACTGGCCAACAGATTCAGCACCAGCTTTACCCCTCTCTCCTCCCCAAAGCCCAATCACAATACCAGTAGATTGCCAGGTACCCAGTATTACTGCTGCACAGGTTAAAACACCACTGTCCAAGGCCAAGAATACAGCTTCTATGGGACTTGACAATATCCTCGGCTGTGTTCTACATGAACTACAGAGTGAACTGGCACCTCACCTGTGTGCTCTGTTTAATCACAGCTTCCCCACAGGCTTTGTCCCTACCGAATGGCGCACTGCTACAGTCATCCCTCTCCACAAGGGAGGAGTGACTACAGACCCTAGGAACTATCGCCCCATTAGCCTGCTGAGTCTAATATGCAAAACTATGGAACACATCATCATGGAACTAATAAACCAAGATATAGGGAATCTCCAAACTCTGGATCCTACACAGTTTGGTTTTGTGAAGGGTAGATCATGCCTGCTCAACTTGGTTGACTTTTTGAGTCAGTCACCAGAGCTGTGGGTAAAGGTAAGGTGGTTCATACAGCCTACCTTGATCTGGCCAAGGCCTTTGATACCATTTCCCCTCAGGAATCATAGAAAAACTCACTAAGCTAGGCATCAACCCCTATATCGCTAGGTGGGTTGCAAACTGGCTCACAGATAGAACCCCCAGTGTGAAAGTAGCTGACTCCAAGTCAGACTGTCTACCAGTCATGAGTGGTGTCCCACAGGGTTCAGTCCTGAGTCCTCTCCTGTTTAGTATCTACTTCTCTGAAGTCCAGGCCAACACAAAGAGACTCTGGCTGACAAAGTTCACAGACAATTGCAAGTTGGGAGCTATTATTAACTCCCCAAGTGATGTTGACATCCTACATAAAGGCCTCAATGAGACCAACGACTGGTGTCAGAACCATGGCCTTAAGCTCAATGCCAAAAAATATGTCATCATCCCCCTTGGGAAAAACCCAGTTCCCTTGAATTACCACATCAATGGTAGTCCACTGAACACAGAAGGTGCTACAAGAGATCTAGGAACACAGGTTGACAGCAACCTCTCTTTTGACCATGACATTGCCACTGTGGTCAGAAAGTCCTTCTATGTGGCGCATCTCATTACTAAGGCTTATGCATCCAGGAAGAAAGAGGTCATTGTCTACCTCTACTCTTCCCTCATTAGGCCAATCATCGAGTACAATGCCCCATTTGGCATGTGCCTCACTAGACACCTGCAGCAACTGGAAAGGCCACAAAAGTACCTCATAAAGAGGATCCTAGGCCTTAAACATGTGTCCTGTATGGACAGACTCACAAAACTCCACCTATTCTCTGTCTCATATCGCCTACTTAGAGCGATCTCTGCTTGACTTACAAAGCCATGTCTGACCCAGCTCTGTTAGAAATGCTACATCTAAAGAAATCCCAATCCCTCCACACCACATGCTCCAGAGACCTCACCCTCATTAACACAATCAACAGAACATGCTGGAGGAACAGACTCATAACCCAGATACTACCCATGCTATGGAATAGACTACCCATACATGTAAAGCAGAGTACCTCACTGGCCCTCTTCAAGAGGAATCTTGATGAGCAGATGGAAAATAGAAAATTCACCACGGGGATCACTTCAGTGGCTCTACTCAACATAGGCACCAGGAACTAAGGTCGGGTGGCATGATGCCAGGGTAATCCTATGGTATAGGCTTGTAAAGGCTCCAGGGCATTAGCCTAGTACACACCTATGAACCTATGATCCTATCAAAATGTTAAGCTGCTTGCATCTGCAATGGTACTAACTTGTCTTTTTCCAATTTTGCCACTGAAGGTAGCTGTATACTCTAAGTGAAACTGACAAAGATTCCTTCATGCATCTGCAGAGTTGTTATCTGTTTTTTTTTCTCATTACTGGCTAGATTTTCATGAAAGCTGTTTTTAGGTGCAAGCAATTAATCTTGAGAGTTCTGAACATTCTTTACTGAGGGGAATGCAACATTTAAAGGTACAAGGGCAAGCAGTTCCATGAAAAATACAATTTGAAATTCTGGAGGTGAATCAGAGCTAGCAGCTTCCAAAGCAGTCTTAATACTTCAATGCATTTAACAGAACAGTGTACACGTTAGTGTTATTTTTCTTAGGGCTAAAAGTTAATGTTTTCTGAAATCATAGCTACTTTTCACATCTGGGAGGAGAATAGAGAAAAGAACACACGCTAATCAGTGTAAGTTGGATAACAGGCTGTAACATGTGCTTTAGCATAAATAATCATAATTTAGGTTAAAATATAAAGAAAAAACAAGACAGACAGCTCCTTAAAGTCGAGACTGTGTCAGAAGAATGAGAATGTAGACTACCATGCTCCAAAACATAAAACAAAAACTTTAATTAAAATAAACACAAAGAGATGAGCGCTTAAGGGGAAAACAAACCCTTCATCAGATCTAATAGTATAAACTTCACATAGCATTATATAAATTATTAGTAACCAATCACATTTCACATTTCTCTCAACTAACCATTCAATGAATTCACATATATTAAAATAAAAAGTCAAAATACCATTGATCGAAAACACCAAAAGATCATTGGTTAAAAGCCACCTTATGTAAAGGCTAATGTGGCCATTCAAAAATAAATACATATTATGTTGAATGATCAAAGACAATTGATTAAAAAGCAAACTACTGGTACTGAAAAACAATTGGCTGGTGAGCTGAAAAATAAAGTCAATTGAGAGATGGACACAGATATAATCAAACCATTGGTTTTCAAATTCAGGACATCATTGGTTCAAACTCCTTCCACAATTACCAATAAAAAATAACTTAACCATGAATATGTAGTGAAAGGACTTCATTATTATCCCAATGACCCTGTTGCATTAGTGGAATATAGCTGCCGATCATTATGCTACATCAAACACTGAAGGTGAATATAAATGGAGTTCAGACTATATTCGTATATAAATGCAAGAAGGCAATCTATATGTCAATAAAAATTGTATAAATATGGCCAAATCATTGACTGTGGTAGTTCTGTAGCACAATGACCAATCAAAGTAAACAAATATAAAGAAGACTGCATGACCATCTCATAAAGAGCCAATTAACAGCCTCAGTAAACCAAAATAACATATCAGCTCTGTGATTACATGTCTATTTAAGGAATGTCAAAAAACTGAAGACAGACCTCACTTATTAGGTGAGTTTTAGGGCTGATCTGCATATCAAATGAAGGTAGTAAACTTGTAAAATACACATATATAGCTATTTACTGTCTTACCTAAACATTGATGGTTATATGTGAGGGTTGTAAAATATATATATATAGATCACTCAGCCAATAAAAATGGAAATATTAACTATCCTGTACATTACGGTCCCATGTCAAAAGTCCAGAAAACCATTAAAGATCGCTGATGTCCAAAAACAAAATCCAATGTCTCACCTCTTAAAATTCAAATCAAACCTTCATATTACAAGGCAATCTACATCTCTTGAGTGCTGGTTTGAGGTGCACATGTCCATTCAGATCTGGAACCTTATTGGCCTGTAAATCAGCTATCCAATTCATTTCTGTGATTTTAGTCAGATTAATGGTGTCACCACCTCTTTAGTTTGCAGATAGAACCTGAAGAACCATAAAGCAAAACAAATGTCCTTGAAACGCTAAAACATGTTTAGCTAATGCATTCTTGATATTAGAATTATGAATGACCCTTTTATGTTGCAAAAGTCTCTCTCTCTCAACTGTCTGTTTGCTTTGCCAGTATAAAAATAATCACATACCGTGCATCGCGCAAGATAAATCATGCTGCTGGTTTTAGTTCTACAACCAGCATACAGGTGGGGCTTATATTTCTTGTTGAACTTGGGATGTGTGAACTCATTCACATAAGAGATGTATTGATCTACATGGATAGGTGCCAATCCTGCTGAAAACTGCACAATTATGTCATCTCCTCCCTTGGCATAGCCATCTCTTTAAATTAGCGCTATTATTGTAACAAAAAGATGGATGGTCACCTACTATACTCTTTATTCCATCATTACTTGTCAGGATCTTCCAATTTTCATGGATGACCTTACATATCCATTTGATATCATATGAGTAAGTTAGCGTCATCCTAACACCCTTGTAGCTTGATGCTTCTATAATGTTGTGAGATCTTTCATAGGTCCTATCTGAGAATAATGGTCTCCCTTTCATGTCCCTTAGGCCCATCACTTCCATCTTGAGCCTATTAACCTTCCCTGCTTTGTAGCCTCTTGACCTAAAATTATGTTCTAGATGTTGAGAAGCATGTATAAAATCATTATCCCTGTTACAGAGTCCTGATGTTCTCAGTAGATGCCCTTTCATGATGTTATGGTATGTATGACCAAGGTGCATGCTACTATGATGGAGCAAATTGTTCTTTGAATACTCCTTCCTAAACAAATGAGTCATAATGGTTCACTCTCTTCTGGTCTGTAAGGTAACATCTAAAAAAAAAATCTCTTTTTTGTTTTGGAGGCTTTCATACTAAACTTGAGGAAGGAGATGGTTCCTTCAAGGTATTGTGAAAAGCTATCCAGCTACTGTTCTGTACCATCCCATACTAAAAACATGTCATCAACAAAATGCTTGTAGTTAAATATCTTCTGGGATAATGGGAGATTGTTCACCGCATACTCCTTTTCCCATTTTGCTAGCACTAAGTTGGCATAGCTGTTCAGGTGAGGGGTACCCATTGTGATGCCCTACTTCTGCCAACATATCTTATCGTTAAATATAAATATATTGTTTTCCAGTATTGTTTCAAGTAGCATACAGATAACTGTAACTGTTTTGTTTTGAACTTACTTCTTTCATGTAAAAACATCCTTATGGAATTGATACCAAAATCATTGGGTATAATAGTAAATAGACTCTGTTCATGAACAATGACCATATAATGGCTTGCGGCATATTCGTAGGTGATTGTAAAATCAAAAATGGAGATCAAAAATTCTTCTGTGTCTCTTAATATGAAGGGACCTTACTCAATACCATCTTCAACTTTTGTTCAACAAATATGGAGGCAGGTTCAGTAATCCAACCATCTTCTGAGATGATTGGTCAAGTGGAAGATTATTCAAGTTCTTGTGGACCTTTAGAAGGCCACTTATGACAGGGATCTTGGGGCTACCAACTTTCAAATACTCATATAGCTCTTGGGAGATAATTCTGGTCAGAAGCATATCATAAAGAGTGTCTTATACCCTACTGATAAATTTGCTGACTGTTGATTTCATCACATAAGTCTGACCATTGCCTAGCATGTCTGACATCTTATTGATATAATGTTTCTTGTTCTAAAGAACTATGGTTCCACCTTTATCTGCTGAGCTGATGATGATCTCATCATTCATTTGTAATTCTTTCAGGGGCATCATTTCTCTTGCAGTCAAATTATAGAAATGATGTTTGTTAGATTTGTTTAGGATGTATGAGATCTCAGTTTCAACATACTTTAAATAGTCTCAATATTGGGGTGCATTTGTGGTATAAAGCTGCTAGGTTTTCTGAAAACATTTCTTGCGTTTTCAGACTGACTTCCAAACAAATTCTTTAGGATTATATTTCTCCCAAACAGTTTAAAATCTAGTACCACATTGCTTAATCTTGATGATACAGCAGGGACAAGGGATAGCCCTTTATTAACCAATAAATAATGTTCATCCTTCAATGCAAAATCAGACATATTAATTATCAATGTGTTTATATATAATTTCCTTAGGTCGATTGAGTCATGTCCCTTGCCGATTTGCTCTGCTTGTGTCCCTTGCTCTGTGAACATGCTGTTCTGCTTGTCCATGATTGTTTCATGCTCACCCGGAGTTGTGGAAAAACTGAGGCTGATCCAGACTACTCCTTCTGTCTAGGCCCTTTCTCAATTTTATTCTGCAATGGTATTTTGACTTTTTATTTTAGTATATGCAAATTCATTAAATGATTAGTTTTGCTTGCACATTTGTGGCACTTATTCAATGTAATGATGCTGTAAAAGAGGTAGAATGATTTGGGTCTATATTACAACATAGAATATTTAACAGTCCAAATCACTAAAGGTTAGCCTTTAGTGTTCAAACTGTTAAAACATCGAATGTTCAGAAAAAAAGTAAAAATAACAAAAAAAAAAAGAAAACTAAATGGTGTAGGCAGGGGGCAAGCCCCCCTGCACCACCCACACCCCCTGCTACTTAAATATACCAACTCCGAGACCACACTACATTGAAATAAACGGAAATCTCCCCTTATGGAGATTTCCGTTTACTTGTTCGATGTTCTGCAGTTTCGCTATTCTTGTGTTGACAATGTCAGATTCAACATGGTCGGCCTTCGAGAATGTAATATAGACCTGAATGATTTAATTATCTTTACCCATTTCCTTTAAGTCATGCTTCAGACATCACACCAATACCCTCCTTGCATACTTTGCTGATAACGCCATATCTTTGGTCAGCTATATACTTCTGAACATGTTCTTCTCTTTGCATATATAGCTTTGCTCAGTACAATCATATCTAATGCTAGTAAGATTAAATTGGTTCTGTTTTCTAGCAAGATCCAAATATGAGATAATGTATTATCCACTCTGAAACTTCTTCTTCTCTAAATGATTACTCATATTGATGCCATAAGTTCTGTCAGATTATTTGGCTGAATAACAGATAACCAACCAAAGTATGACAAAACAGAAACACTATTTAGTGAAAATAAACCGAAAGCTGGTAATCTCTACAGGGCCATAAGATTGTTATTTCCTGATTAAATATTCTTTATTGTCTCTAAGAATTTACTTCCATCTCGGTGATATTCAGCATAATCAATTACTAATTCTTTTAGATAAACTTGAATGGGCCTGCAATGGGATGTCTAGATTCGTACTACCATCATTTAAATAGTCATCACTTCTCTTTGTAGTCTGAAATGGTTGGCGTTTAACCAGCAGGTGCTGTTTATTCAGTTAAAATTGGGACACAAATTGCTCAGTTAAGTGTCCATCCTCAGCTAATGTTTCATAAATGGTTATAATTCAGCATGATCTTGAATTGTCCACTGGCTATTTGGTTTGCACTCCTGGATAGACAAACAGAGCTGAAGATAATCAATGCTTCCTGTACCATAAGACGTGTCAGATAAAGCTTCCCCTACAGTAAGACATGTCAGACAAATGCACATTTCAACATGCACGGAAAGATTATTTATTCACTGAAATGATCATTACATTGTAACATGATCCTATCCATCACATAGAACCATACCTAATTATTAAAGTTACACCATTCTAAAAGTAAATTTTACTCAGAAGCTAGCAAATCATTAACTTATGCATACATTTTGGCCGGCCATTTTGTTAAAATTCAACAATGACTTACTTCTATGTAATCTGTAAGACTAGTAAAGAAAGAACTTAAAGAAATTAAACAAACTAAATAGAATGGACACGTTTGCTGATCTTCATGCAAGTGATCCATCCACAGTTACTGCCACCAATTTTCTCCCTCTCTTCAAAGCGTCTGTTGCATGCTGAAGTTATCTATGCACCATGTCAATTTTAAGGGTGGGGTGAAGGGAGAGTCCTGGAAGAGATATTATAGGAGTGAAATAAGCTTAACTTTTTAATTATTTATGCATTTGGTGATTGTGTGAATGAGCTGGATAGTCAACTGTTTTAACTCACAACCTGGCAAAGACATATACTGAATAATGCACATTATGTAGACATGCATACATTGATTACATTTCAGATATATACATATAATCAAAGTTTTCACAAGTATAACTGTAGTAGGATCAACTTAGCAGCTAGTTAAAGAACTAATAGCAAAAGTAGTATTATAAGTAGCATAAAAGTTACAACTGAGTGAAGAATAGTAGTTAAGTTAGCAAATAAGATGCAGAAAAAAATATTTACTTATAGGTTCATAGGTTCATAGGTTCATACTAGGTTCATAGGTTCATACTAGGCTATCTGCCCTAGGGCATTTATAATCCTAGCCAGAATGTGTTTGGCTTTCGCCACCCATTTTAAATTAATTTTGCTATGCCCTTTTTTGAGGTTAGTATACTGTGCCTCTGTCTAACAATGACACAGAAGTGATACCAGGGGTAAACCTACGATCTCCCATCCACTCATCAAGATACCTCTTGAAGAGAGTCAATGAGGGACTCTGCCTAACCTGGACTGGGATTTTATTCCAGAGTGAATATAGCAAAGTTACATATAGGTGACATTACATATGAGTGAAAGATTATTATCCCTAATCTATGTGCAAACATCAATAACAGTATTTAAAATATTGCATATTTACAATGAAGAGAGATGGCATTGTAAGTGTGAGGGCAGTGTTTAAAAATATTGCATATTTACAATGAAGGGAGATGGCATTGTTAGTGTGTGGGCAGTGTTTAAAAATATTGCATATTTACAATGAAGGGAGATGGCATTGTTAGTGTGAGGGCAGTGTTTAAAAATATTGCATATTTACAATGAAGGGAGATGGCATTGTTAGTGTGTGGGCAGTGTTTAAAAATATTGCATATTTACAATGATGGGAGATGGCATTGTTAGTGTGTGGGCAGTGTTTAAAAATATCGCATATTTACAATGAAGGGAGATGGCATTGTTAGTGTGAGGGCAGTGTTTAAAAATATTGCATATTTACAATGATGGGAGATGGCATTGTTAGTGTGTGGGCAGTGTTTAAAAATATTGCATATTTACAATGAAGGGAGATGGCATTGTTAGTGTGAGGGCAGTGTTTAAAAATATTGTATATTTACAATGAAGGGCGATGGCATTGTTAGTGTGTGGGCAGTGTTTAAAATATTGCATATTTACAATGACGGGAGATGGCATTGTTAGTATGTGGGTATAGTGCAGATTGTACTAAGACTAAGTAGGAAGGGAGGACAATATAACTAAGTTCATGGATGCGTTTGTATGAATCTCTGTCCATGTGGTCAAACGCATTTTTCCCTGAGGTCACTGAGACGGTTAATGCTTCTTTTGTCTGGTAGTACATTTCAGCTGGAAAGTTTTTTTTGCTTCCTATATGCAGAAATTTTGCTTGTGTATGTTTTCTTCGGGAATGCAGTGCCAAATGAGTAAGAATATTAGAAATAAGGTGGTTGTGTGAGCAATGTACTGCCACAACAACAACTTATTTTGCATAGTCTGGTGAGGCTGAGGTCCAGGGCACACACACACACACACACACACACACACACACACACACACACACACACACACACACACACACACACACACACACACGTAAGATAGATACCATTATATGCAGATTGGTATTAGGTGTGGTCTTCTGTGTTTGACATTGTTTATTTTTGAATGTTGAATTTTATAAATTACCTGGAATTGTAGCTGTCATGATTGTATGTAGTATGTTTAAATGCTTTTCAGTTTTTCTAGTTTTCTACAGCATGAAAAAAATGTTGCTTATTACAGAGATAGTGGTAAAAGTTGTTTAAGAGCTTATTTTTCCTCAGTTCATTTGCCTACTGTTCTTTACAACTTTGCAACACGTGTCTGTGCAGTCAGGTTGTGTTTTGCACACATCCTTGTAGGGGTGTCCTGGGAATTCCAAATGCAGTGTGGGCTAGGTCTTGCCCATCACATCACGAGTGGACAAATTAAAGTAATGTAGTCATGCATCTACCAAAGAGTGCTCATAGATGTTAAATACAGTTGTGAAAGTCATTTACTTCCTCAAAATGCACTTTGCTCACTGTACTTTTGTTTCTAAAATGCATATAAGCCTGGAAAAACACAACTATCCAATGTCAACAGATGAAGGCAGCTTGTTCTATAACTAGAAGTATACTGTGAGTTCCGCTTCAGCCATTGTATCAGTAGATAACTGCATCGATTGTTCAGATATGCCCAGGATATGTTGCAGATAATTTGGCGATTGTGCTTAACTAATTACTGTTCATTTGTTAGGAAATATATGCATCATACCAGATATATGCATAAAAGGTGTATTTCTTGCTAGTGGCAAATAGCTTCATTATCTTTCTATTTTTACAGCATTGAAGCAACTAAAGGCTGAATCAGAACACTGTTATCTCTTATTTCTTGCTGAATTTAAACTTTTGGGGCTGGCATATGTAGCTGCTATGCTTATAGTTTTCATAAAGTATTTGTTTTTAAGTTTAAATGTACTGTTGTTTGATTATTCAAGTAGAAGGTGAATGTTAGTACTGAAGAAGTAATTGCTTACATCATTTGAATAGTCAATGGAAAGAAAAGGCCATGACTGTAATTGCTGTATATTATAAATAGTACCTTTGAGTATGCCATGCATGTATTACATTTAAAAAACATACTGCCTATAAAGCATTTATTCTGTATTACAGAATTCAAGGATTAGGTATTTGTTTTTTTCCTAGCTAGAACTGTATGAAATGTATTGTGATTTAGAGCAGCTGTCTTGCTTGTTTTCTTGCATAAATAAAATAATATTTGGGTATATCACTTGTCTTTAATAGTATTACATTTGAAATGTTTTGCAGTGCGCATTAGTGACTATCAATGTAACATGTTGCGAATAAGCTCTGTACTGTAGTACATTGTGTTCTTAATATCATTTGTAGCTGTGAGCAAGTCACACAAAATGGATCATTGTTACTACATCACACTTGAAACCAGCATTGTGGTTATTTCACAGTTATAAAGTGTTGAAATATATATATTTTTTGTTTCTCTCATACTGTTTGTGACTGGAGAACTAGTTAGTACATAAATATTAATTTTAAACTTTTAAGAGATGGCAAAGCAGAATTGAAGGGGATCTACTTAGACCCAAAAGTAAATGTACCTAAATCAAAGTGGAAAATCAAGCTTGGCGACAAAGAAATCCACAGAAATGACATGCATTATCATTTCCAAGGCATTTTTTTCCAGGGACAGATTTTCTGCAGCTCCCTTGTGGAGGGTTTCATCCCTCCTATATTCCCTTAGCTGCATGTATATTAACACCAAGGTCATATAACCACTGTGAAACACAAAACACCCTGTAAGGATGAAAACAATGGGAAATGCAACTCCTTCTCACAGTAAGGCCAGTAAAAATATTGTGGGACTTAAGGATCCAGGGAGTTGGGATTGAGGAGTTTCTGTGCCTCTAGTTACTGTTTATTGAATAGTATTCTCAGAATTGAAGCCATAAAGTTGGTGTTGCTTAAAATAAGGGGAACCATTACAATTGTATTGATTGAGTATAAGTGTACCTAGTCTTCTTATTTGTGGAAGCCTGTAATTTAAGTGATCTACACTGCCCAACCAAAAATTTAATTATGTATTATGTACAGCATTGTTTCCATTTTTTTCAAAATACTGGCCATTCTAATGTGACTTTGTAGAAGACAATGTGCCTTAAACAATATCTGTTATTACATCTGAAGAATTCTCACACCAGTTCTATAACACAGTAATTAAGTTCTGTAGATACAAAGAATAGGAAATTCAACTGCAACATCTTCCCATTTCTAACTACTTTCAGAATAAGATGTCTCTCCGTTAGATACGCTTCAAATGACTCCAAAAAGGTACCATTTTGCTTTCTCACAATCAGTAGCATAGCTAGGTGTATGTGTGTGTGTGTGTGTGTGTGTGTGTGTGTGTGTGTGTGTGTGTGTGTGTGTGTGTGTGTGTGTGTGTGTGTGTGTGTGTGTGTGTGTGTGTGTGTGTGTGTGTGTGTGTGTGTGTGTGTGTGTTGGGGGGAAGGCGTGGAATAATCCAGTTGCTGTAATGTATTGATTGACCTAATACAGTAAAGTGCTTTTTCTTTGGTGCTTCACTTGAAGAGCTGAAGAGGTGAGACACTGGTTTAAACTACCAGCAGAGAGTGCTGGATGAGCCAGTTATGCTTTTGCTCACAATTGTTTAAACTGATCCAAAAGTTCTTAAATAGAAGACATAATGCAGTCACGCCCAGCACTTGCATTTTCTTCAGCTTCAGCATAAAATAAAATAACACATCTTCATTATTACTCATCAGCTATTATTTTATATTTGTGTCATTATCCATCTTTTCAAAATGACTCCATGACTAAAACAGAAAGCAATATTGATTGAGATTGACAGCTATGATCACAAAAGTAAAATCAGTCATATGAACCTTGAAACAAAAACCTTGCTGCAACCTATTATTAGTGTTTTTGCACAGTAGCTTCTCCCCTATGCAACCTGCACTCTCCTGCCACATACATACACAATCTCTGAGCTTCCTGTACCTTGGAGGAAGGAATTATCGGAGATACCACAATAGTGACCTTACTATGCACATTACAGCAGTCTGTCTTTAGAGTGTTGTGTAGTAGTGCAGTACATTTCTGCCCAGTAACCTTTCAAAGCCTAGAAAAATGCAAGGGACCACCTGCTTCGAACTTGCCTTTAGGAAAACAGTGTCCTAAATAACATTCAGCATTGGTGCCACTCAAAGCATTGAGTTAGGATTCCTCTAGTGCCCAGGGTTGTTATTCCAACCCTGCTTCTTAACAGATCAAAAGATATACATGTACACCTTGCTCATGTTAACTAATTTTCCAAACACCTATTTCTATAGAAAATATCCTTACTGACTCCTGAAGACATCAGGTTTGATGTCAGCAAGAGACAATTTCTAGAACTTCTTCTCTTTTACTAGTTTTCCAGACAACATGAACTAAGCATGTCTGGGATTCACTGTGCTCCAGTATGCTGATGATCCAAACATATTTTATTCTGATAGAGCAGGTCAGAGATCAGAACACATGCTTCATATGTCATTTATTTTCATTCAATGATGGCTGCAGAACTCAATATTCCACCTAAATGACTCAAAAACTAATACAACTATTATGAAAAATGACAGCTACTCAATAATCCAGCATATGAATAGTCTTAAGATACAGATTATGAAAAAGTCATGTATATTGCTAGAATTCTTGACCTGGAATTAAAATTTGACCTTTATTTCCAATGACAGATTGTAAATAAGAAGTCAAGAAATATTACTGTGTCAAATGCCGCCCAAACAGTACATTTGTGACTGCTGCAGTAACCACATCTCAAACCCATCTTTGGCTATGTAATCATTGCCAAGATTATCTGCTGCCTACATAAACTAGAATGTTTATCCTGTAAAATAACCACATTTGCTACAAATACAGCCCTCACAATGTAACACTATTTAGCTCTATATGATTAAAGTAGGTTGTCACTTTCTACCAGAATCTATCCAACTTACCTTGTCCACTAGAGACAAGTCATAAACTATTCCAAAGTTTGTCTTTGTGGACGATTTATTAACAAGGTAATCAGCATACTTCTAATGTTGAATAATAAATAGTCAAACATAAAATATTAAAAGAAAAAACCAAAAGTCTGACTACGGAGCTACCATAGTACACGAGACTCTGCACAAAACTTCAGCAGCATATGACAATAGCCAAAAACGAAATAAAACTTTAAATAAAAAACTCAGGTAGCTCTGTAGTCAGACTTTTGTTTTTTTCTTATTTATTGGATTTTTGAACTTGTACTATGGAGCTTTTACCCCGAGGACTGCCGGCCATTTTATGTTTTATAAAATATTAAAACATTAACATGAAACAAGCATAAATAACCAAGGCAGCTGGTTGGAGTCCCAAAGCTTGTTCTGGCCCCACAACTTATAGTCTAGGTGTGTACATCAAGCCCCTCGGATAGATGACCTTGCCCAGTAAAGTTGGGGGCTAACACTCTTTGAACCGAGCCTTTGAAATTGTGACTCTTCAGTCTTCCCAGACCTGTCAAACTACAAGAGGCCACTGAGGTGTAAGGTGGGGGGATACAAAGGGGTTTTGAGTCCACAAGGTGACAACCCACTAAAGGAAAATAATAAAATAGGAAAGTGTTAGTGCCTGCAAGACAAACGTTACCCAGTGGAAAACCCAAGGGAAGGTGTGAGGTGTTCTTCTGAGATGGCATCCAAAGAGATAAACCTTTGAAAGGGGAGTTAAATAAACCCTTCAAATGCTCCACCCCCTAGACAAAAACTCACTTGTGGGCAAATGGAGGTGTGTGCAAGCTGTCTTTGCCCAGTAGAGATGAATTATAAACCAGACCAAAAGTTTGCCTTTGTGAGCAATTTATTAATAGGCTAATCACAATGCCTTTAACGTTAAATAATAGTCAAATATAACATATTAAAACATTAACATGAAATAAGCATCAAACAGCCAAGACAGTTGGTTAGCATCCCCAAGACTGTTCTGGTCTCACAATCTATAGTCTCTTGGTAAATGCACTAAACTCCTAGGACAGATCACCTTACCCGGCAAACCTGGGGCTTGACATTCTTTGCCCTAGCATTTGAAATCATGACTCTTTGGTCTTCCCAACCTGTCAAGAAGCTGCTGAACTCTAAGGGAGGGAATACAAAGGGGTGTTGAGACTATAAAGGCTGCCAGCCTAGCTAGATATAATTTTGTAAATAATTCTATGTCATTGTAAATATTAATATATTAATAAAATTAATATAATCCACAGGTGTGTTTTTACAAATGCAAGAAAACGAAATGTAAGAAAAGTGTGTTATATGTTCTGCTTCAAAAATGTAACCACAGTGCACCCTGCTGGAAGCAAGCTGATAGGTGAAGCATTTTGTGAATGTTTGATCTCAAGGTCAGAGACAGGATGTCTGGACTAAGAAATTATTTCTGTTGTTTTAGGACAAGAGTTAATTACTAGGTTTTATGTGTAAAGTGTCCTTTATTGCTGTGGTTTCCTGGCAGGTGCAAGATTACAAAGAAATGTTAAATTCTGAGTTCTGTGAGCCTGGGAAACTTCAGCAGAGGTGCCAAAAATTATGTAATGTGAAATGACTCAGCAGTAATGTGTATATCAATGTAAGACTATCTCAGAGAGAAAGATTTGAGCATTTTAGATTTTGTCTAAAGCTGGCAACAAATCACCAGGCACTTGCTTTGCTCTGTATGTAAGTAGTTATTTAGAACTTAATATTTCTCTTGGAGTTAGATAGAAAAATAACCAGATTAGCCAAGCTTTTTTCTATATTTATGTCAGAGTATCCTACAATATTGTTTTAAACGTTTCCTGTGATTTCTGTAATGCCATTGTGTTGAAGTAATAAGTATTGTCTTGTGTTTTTATTATTTATTAAATGTTTTTAAACATATCAACTGTGGCTGTTTTGTGTACAGATAATTTAAGCACTTAGAATACATTGCATGTATTTGGTGATACTGTCCAAGCCACTCCAATAGTCTTGCTGCTCAGTCACACTTACTATTTAGATAATTGTAATATTACACAGTGAAATTGGTCACCCTTTGGGAAAGGCCTTATAGTAGCTGATTTTAGTGGTTGCTGGCAGTGATTTTTACTTATAGTCTGGAGAGAAGGGGGCATAGCTGGAGAACCTATACCAGCCTTCCCCAGGAGTGTCTGTGTGTTTGTATATAACTCATATATCAAAGTGTGTGTGTCAGCTACTTGGGCAGGGACACAAAGCACTGATTGGACAGAGAGGGTGCTGGAAGTTTTAGCTTGACCACTAGGCTGAGATCTTGACCCTATAACTGTGCCAGTGTGGAGTCATACTGGGGATGTGGAGGGAAAGGGAGAAACCAGGCCCAGACTGACTGTGATCCTTGTGTGCTCTTAAGGGAAATTGTACTTTACTGTGTGTGTACTTGTTATTCTTCCCAATGTGCACGCCTCTCACTGGTGCTAGTGGTGAGGATTGAGACTCCTTGATTACTGGGTCAGTGAACGGGTGCCACACTGGCCATCAGGTGACTGCTCACAGCATTTTTCCACATGTTGTTTCCCTCCAATTGAGGCCTCTTCTTGAAATGTTACTGTATCTTCTTTTTTAAACAGTCTGATTATTGAAGTTATCAGTAATCAGCAGTGAATATTTTGGTTAATGTAATTATTGATACACAAAGATAACTGTAAGTTGAACAAGTCAAATCCCAAATCATTTAAGTGAATTCCATCAGAGGCATAAAAATCCTTAATGGCTTTGATAAATCACTGTGTTCAGTAACCTGGAAAGTGATAGAACCTTGCACAGACTACCCAGTGATTGATAAAGCATCTCCATAACTCAATAGCTTTACTCTTTCAGGCACCTTTCCAATAAAACTTTGATAAAAGCCTAAAATACTCCTTGATTACCAAAGTAAAATAATGCCATCTTGTAATAAAAATGAACATGGCTACCCAAATAGGCAAAATTTCTAAAAAGGTGATATCCCTCTTTCTTTCATTGCACAAGAAGGCAGGCCATTCAGCTGAACACCAACTCCCTTGGAAATAACTACCCATGCCAAATCCTGCTGCTGCATCAGTATGAAGTGATAAATTATGGGAGGAGGCCTCCAGCTCTGCCAAAGTGAAACTCCATTGTAGTGGAGCAGACAAATCTTCCATAGCTGAACATCTTCTTTGGTATGATGAGTAATGTTAGCCCAATGGTATTTGGGTTTTTTTCCTCCTGGCATGATGGGTAATGACCTGAGAAAGGTCCTGCCTGGGGAATTATTCCAGAAGGCAAAGTCAAGAAGCCCATACAGCCTCATAGTTTTGTTGACTCTCATTTTGGCAAATTTAAGTGACTTGTTGATTGTGGAACAGAGACATTCCAATTTGTCAGAAAGGAGTTTAAAGTTTAATCCTGGGACATCAACCACTCACCTCAAAAAGGTAATGGCTTGTCTGAGGCCATTCAGGTCATCAAAAGTCAAGGGTACTCCAAGTTTGGAGCATAGTTCCTTAGAGCATAGCTCCTTAAAGATTTGCATACCTTCCTTGCCACCATCCGTCCCTTAGCCCACTAAGAGGCAATTGTCTAAATAGTGAATGGCAGCTTGCATGGGCGAGTGCTACCACCAACAGTAGAAATTAAGCTTTTAAAAATGAGCAATCTAGGGAATAACCCTTAGGTATGGCTCTGTTGAAGAAGAATGTGTCATTAAAATAAAGTCAGCAGTGGCCAATCCTCTTCTCTGATGGGAAGGAGCCAGAATGTAGACTAAATGTCCATCTTGCACAGTCATAGATCTGGAAGGCCCTATTATAAGACCTTGCTTGAAGCCTTTGAAGAAAAACCTAGCTTCCTGGTTGTTAGGAGAGTTAGAAACTTCCAGAGCCAGCTTATCAACCCTGATCAGGGAATGGGACTCTCTGAGAATGTATCTGTCCCAGAGAAAGGATACCTCTTTGGTCACAAAAAAATAGACCTGTCTGTTGGTGGATTATGTTGTTTGACACTGCAAAATTTTCTCACTTGAACCCGTGGTTGCTGTAAGATTTTTTATTTTTCTAGTCCAATGAGAACAGAGGTGAGCAGGCCACAAACATTTTCCATAGTTGAAAGCTCAACAGTATTTTATTTTTGATTGGCTATCTGATGGCATGCATTTCCCAGGTTAATGGGCCTATCCAGCATAACACTGACCATAACATTAACCAAATGTCTGGGAGTTTTTTAACCACCTAAGGGACTTCTCTTTTGCTTTTAACGTCCTAAACCACTGGTGAGACGAAGGACCAGGAAGACCCCCCCCCAGAAAGTGTTGAGCTTCTCTTATTGACAGAAATAAGGATGGCATGTATACTGTAAAACTCAAAATTCAATTATCTCAGCTTCTGGCTAATGTTATCCAGAGACTTTTTTTTTACCTAGAACAGCAAGGGCTACTACAAGGTCTTTGGGCCTTGAGTTGTCAGCCTCAAGAATCCTTTGAATGTCCTTCATGTAAATTAAATCCAATACTAGTATGTAATCTCCCCACATAGCCTTTTCTTTTACATTGAAAGGGAAGTGGGCCATAACATGTGAACCAGGAAATGCAGACTCAACACTGTTACCAGTTATCATGGATGTTAAAAATTGGGTTAGGTTCAGATCTGGATCAGGTGAAATTGCCTTTTTTAGGGTTGTAGGAAGAGATTTTTTTTTATATTTTTAAGGTCAACAATGGTGTTGAATGATCTGAATTAGCCTGTTGAAACCCTTAGGGATGTCCTCTTAACAAAGTAGGGTTTGAGTACAAAGCTATTCCCTAATAGCATGTCATAAATTCTGGAGCTGCCCTCCTCTGGCAATGAATCTAAGACTTTTTCCAAACAATCATCCACTGATTGCCCCCATCAGTTAAAGGTGTCCCTGCATCTGCATCCTTGTCATTTCCCTTAGCTTCTTAATTATCTTCTCAAAATCTGAGAAGGGGGGTTTGTATTGCTGAGAGTTGAATTCTGGGCATCCTTCTAAGTACACTTCCTCAGTTTCTTAACTGGAATTTCACCAGGAGCATGGTCACCCTCTCCAGTTGGTTGAAGTCTCTTTTAGTATGCAAACTTCTGTCTTGGTCTTGTGTGGTTTCTAAATATGAAAACATATTTTGTTCCTTGAAAGTCAAATGCTGCCATTTGTCCTTCAAAGCTCAGGGAGAAACAGTTTGTGTAAAATTAAATGCAAGATGTTATTGAAGAGAATAGCCAGCAATCACAGAAATCAGTTGCCTCTAACTACATGCAGTCTTAAAGGCAAGTGCATATGATGTTCATGAGAGGAAAAAGTGAGCTACTATTTTTATATATTATTATTTTTTAATTCTATATAGCTATTCTAAAGAGCTGAAAAGACTGAAGTATGTAATCCACCAGAGTGGGCAACTAGATTTAGGAAGAAGAAATAATTAAAAAAAAAATTTTATGAACCAAGAAGGACGGAGCTAGCAATAAAGAGACTATCATGGAAACTTATAAACTATTAATATTTACAATCTGCAGAACTGACAGAATAAGATATTGTGAATTTACTTAAGAAAAGAAGTTCATTACTCTACTAAGTGTCATTATTTATTAAGTGAATAAATACTCTGCTAAGTGTCAGTATTTATTAAGTGAATAAATACTCTGCTAAGTGTCAGTATTTATTAAGTGAATACTCCACTTCCTCTCTAAAGACTCCATTTTGGAAAAGATTATAGGAACAGACTTAACAATATGACTCAAACCAGGGATGGTCCTGAAAACCAGGGTCAGCTACGTGGTGTGAGCCATAGAGTTGTTAGAATGATTGGTCAGAATGAGGATGTCAATCTACAGCATTTAAACCTGAATTAAGCTTGCAACCTAACAATGTTTTGTTCATTAAAGGTTGATAGCAAAATGACTGTTTATGAAAAGGACTAAAAACATGAAGTATAACTCTATACTTGTTGCAGACATGGCTGGATGAGTGATGTGTATGCAACAACCTGGGTCAATGATAAAATTAAACAATAGTGCAGGACCTGGGAATAACAAATATCAACAAATGTAATTAGTCGTCCTATGTAAAAATAAAAAGCTATGCATCTAAATGAAAACCTTTGCTAAAGAGAAGGAAGGAACAGATCGTAGAGGGAGTATATAATGAGGGAGGAATGCCTCATGTAAGCACAAAGCTAAACTCCAATGCTGGAAGTGTTCCAGAGGGAGTATATAATGAGGGAGGAATGCCTCATGTAAGCACGAAGCTAAACTCCAATGCTGGAAGTGTTCCAGAGGGAGTATATAATGAGGGAGGAATGCCTCATGTAAGCACGAAGCTAAACTCCAATGCTGGAAGTGTTCCAGAGGGAGTATATAATGAGGGAGGAATGCTTCATGTAAGCACAAAGCTAAACTCCAATGCTGGAAGTGTTCCAGAGGGAGTATATAATGAGGGAGGAATGCCTCATGTAAGCATGAAGCTAAACTCCAATGCTGGAAGTGTTCCAGAGAGAGTATATAATGAGGGAGGAATGCCTTATGTAAGCACAAAGCTAAACTCCAATGCTGGAAGTGTTCCAGAGGGAGTATATAATGAGGGAGGAATGCCTCATGTAAGCACGAAGCTAAACTCCAGTGCTGGAAGTGTTCCAGAGGGAGTATATAATGAGGGAGGAATGCCTCATGTAAGCACGGTTAAACTCCAATGCTGGAAGTGTTCCAGAGGGAGTATATAATGAGGGAGGAATGCCTCATGTAAGCACGCTAAACTCCAATGCTGGAAGTGTTCCAGAGGGAGTATATAATGAGGGAGGAATGCCTCATGTAAGCACGAAGCTAAACTCCAATGCTGGAAGTGTTCCAGAGGGAGTATATAATGAGGGAGGAATGCCTCATGTAAGCACAAAGCTAAACTCCAATGCTGGAAGTGTTCCAGAGGGAGTATATAATGAGGGAGGAATGCCTCATGTAAGCACGGTTAAACTCCAATGCTGGAAGTGTTCCAGAGGGAGTATATAATGAGGGAGGAATGCCTCATGTAAGCACAAAGCTAAACTCCAATGCTGGAAGTGTTCCAGAGGGAGTATATAATGAGGGAGGAATGCCTCATGTAAGCACAAAGCTAAACTCCAATGCTGGAAGTGTTCCAGAGGGAGTATATAATGAGGGAGGAATGCCTCATGTAAGCACAAAGCTAAACTCCAATGCTGGAAGTGTTCCAGAGGGAGTATATAATGAGGGAGGAATGCCTCATGTAAGCACGAAGCTAAACTCCAATGCTGGAAGTGTTCCAGAGGGAGTATATAATGAGGGAGGAATGCCTCATGTAAGCACGAAGCTAAACTCCAATGCTGGAAGTGTTCCAGAAGGAGTATATAATGAGGGAGGAATGCCTCATGTAAGCACGAAACTAAACTCCAATGCTGGAAGTGTTCCAGAGGGAGTATATAATGAGGGAGGAATGCCTCATGTAAGCACGAAGCTAAACTCCAATGCTGGAAGTGTTCCAGAGGGAGTATATAATGAGGGAGGAATGCCTCATGTAAGCACAAAGCTAAACTCCAATGCTGGAAGTGTTCCAGAGGGAGTATATAATGAGGGAGGAATGCCTCATATAAGCACAAAGCTAAACTCCAATGCTGGAAGTGTTCCAGAGGGAGTATATAATGAGGGAGGAATGCCTCATGTAAGCACGAAGCTAAACTCCAATGCTGGAAGTGTTCCAGAGGGAGTATATAATGAGGGAGGAATGCCTCATGTAAGCACAAAGCTAAACTCCAATGCTGGAAGTGTTCCAGAGGGAGTATATAATGAGGGAGGAATGCCTCATGTAAGCACAAAGCTAAACTCCAATGCTGGAAGTGTTCCAGGACTGTTTATTTCCCACTCAACTTAAGCTGAGCTGAGAAAAGTAAGTGATACTGTAGGCCTGTTTATAAGCACCTTCAATCTAATCAGGCAGAGGTGCTTGTGGAGAAATTCATCAACCAAAAGTCTGAAAACAACAAAAGGCAAAGAGAAAACAGTCTAGCCCCAACCACTGATCAAGAGTTAACTGCTAAAGTAATCGACATCCAGCTTGAATGGTTTTACTTAGTAAAATGGACTGATCTCAACGTTAGTTGCAGCGTTAAATTCTAATCTGAGGATCAACATTCAGTAACCTGCAGATAGAAAAGCTATATAAAATTGCAATACAATCTCACCATCCTAAAGAAAAGTCATGAATAACTCTTATGTAACCCTTTACACTCAACTAATGATCAATATACATGGCTAGTCTGTGAATATTCCATCAAATACCATAAGAAGAGACAGAACTCACTTCATAATCCAAACATCAAGAAACCAAACTCTTTTAAGGAAATAACCTATCTTGATCTTGTGAGCCTTACCAAATTAAATATCTTAGTGATTCTGAACTTGGATGAAAATTCATGAAACTGATATTTATAAATTTATAAAAACAAATGACTTTGTAAATGTTGAAAATAAATGTAAATGGGATATTGAGCTCCCAACCTAATATATCAGACTGTTCCTCTACCATCATGCTAGTTCATACATTTACCAGAAATAAAATAAAGATCCACTTGTCCGAAGACTGTACTGATTTAGTAAAAGTATTATGTGTGTGTGTGTGTGTGTGTGTGTGTGTGTGTGTGTGTGTATACATATATATATATATATATATATATATATATATATATATATATATATATATATATAAAACTGAACTTTCAGAATCCCGACATTGTGAACAGAGATCTGCATATAGTGTGGAATGGAGATTTCCTTTTTCCTTGCTGTAGTGCGATCTTGGAATTGGTATATTTAAGTAGTGGGGGATGTGGTGGGTGCAGTGGGGTATGCCCCCCTGCAAAAACGTTGGGGAACCTGGTTTTGTTTTTGTATTTATTTTAGAATATCAATGTTTTGAAACTTTGATCACATGCTCTCGACCATATGAAATTCGAAGTTTTAAACCTTTGACATTCTGAAGTGAATCCATATAAATATATATATATATATATATATATATATATATATATATATATATACATATACATATATATAGGTCTACTTCACTTCACCAACACGCCACAAAGCCGACACCCAAAACACCGACACCAAAAGACTGACGACGCAGATGATTGACAAGGTGAAATCCAGCAGCCGAAACACTGACATGGGCAAAGTGTGAGTGTGACTCGGTAAGTGTGCGATAGTGAGGGATTTAGGGTTAGGGAGCAGACAGGTAAGTGTGCGATAGTGAGGGATTTAGGATTAGGGTGCGGGAAAGGTGAGTGTGCGGTAGTGTCGGACTTTAGGTTTAGGGGTGGGTTAAGTGAGTTAGGGTTAGGGTGCTGGTAGGGTAAGTGTACGGTAGTGTCGGACCTTAGGGTTAGGGTTTGGGTTAAGGTTAGTGCATATATAGTTGTGTGTAATGTGTAGTTTATGTTTTGTGTGTCGGTGTTTTGGGTGTCGGTGTTATGGTGTTCGGTTTTGTGAGCTGTCGGTATTGTGTGTTTTTGTTCTTTTGGTGTCTGTGTTTTGGGTGTCGGCTTTGTGGCGTGTCGGTGAAGTGAAGTAGACCCATATATATATATATATATATATATATATATATATATATATATATATATATATATATATATATATATATATATACCGTATTATACTTTTCCCTATGCAGAAATATACATTAGGGCTTATTATCAGGGGATGCCTTATTTACCCCCCCCCCATACAACAATCTACATTTATTCATTTATACATGTACAAAAATTTACATTTATTCATGTACACAAATCTACATTTATTCATGTACACAAACTGACATTTATTTGGTACTTTTCTGTTATCGGGCAACAGTTCTAGGTAAGGCATTAACAGTTGTGTGAGAATCCTACATAAATAGTGCAACAAACATTTCAACTTCAGAATATCTACACTTTGGCTTTCACAGTGCAATATTTCACGCTTAACAGAAAGTGCAGAAAAATCTCAATACATGTTTATTGGAGAAGGGGAATAAAACAGGTGATTAACTGCCACTTTTTGAGTGGTGATGCTTTCTTTATTCTTTACCCAAACTGTAAGAGAAGAATGATGGAAAGTCATAAAAATAAAGTCTGGGAACTAGTGGCCTTACTTTGTAATTACCCCTTGATAATGAAATGTTACCTTAATACAATAAAGTAAAAAAAAACTGACAAGAGCTTGCTGGCAGCTGAAAGCAGAAGCAATCCATTCTGTTGCCCTGATAATGGAAAGGTTATTCAAATACAGTCATGTCATCTTCTTCTGGAACTTTGTCATAAGTCTCCAACCCCCGAACTCTGGCCTGAATTTCTTGTGACTCCATTTCCTGTAGAGCCATTAGTCCCAATCTGTCATGCCTAGCAATAAAGCTCTCCCTAAATGTGCACTGCTTGCACAAGTAGCCTGTATGTAGTGCATTGGCAGTATAGCTATCAGTGATTTTATCCCATGAATTTTTCACCCAAGTCACAACCTCTTGTAGGTTAGTCTTCACAAACTTTCCATGCTGATTTCTCTCCGTTCTATTTTCAGTGTAGTCATTGAGTTCTATGCGCAAATGGTCCTTGAATGGCTTGTTTATTGCAATATCAAGAGTCTGGAGATAGGCAGTCATTCCTGCAGGAATAATTATTTGATCTATTCTTTACCGTGCAAGGAATTTCTTCACGTCTTTAGTGCGGTGAGTGCTGGCTGAAGCCCAGACTAGCAGACCTCTTTTGCCACCTCACAAAGCAAGTGGCAGCATAACATCAACCCACTTCCTTATAACTGCTTGTGTGCACCAGGCTTTTTCAGTTTCAAGAATGTAAATGCCTGAAGCACGTTCAATCTTATCTTTCTTGCCCTTACTAATGATTAGAGGTGGGGTTTTCTTTCCATCTAGACGAATTGCCAAAATACAGGTAACACATGCACTTTCGTAACCAGTGGAGGGAATGTAGATTGACAGGGACCCCCTCTGATCAATTGTTGTTTGAGATCCTTGGCCATAAACACTGCAGTTTCAATGTTAGCAATCATGTTGGAGAGTTGGTATTTAGAAAAGTCATTGCCATCAACAAAGGACTTGAATGCAAGTGCACGTTTAATAACTTCAGTATCTTCCAGCTTGAACAGTGTTGTCGATCTTCTTAGAGACAGTTCATATCGCTGAAGAAAGCCTTTCAAAGCCTCCACCCTGTAACAAAGACTCACTCATAGACAAATGGGTTTGCGAGTAAGCCATCTTTAGTGTGTCATAGTAAGTATCTTATGTACACTTTTGTCTTTAACTACTCCCCCAAGGAAAACACCTAGGTTAAGTTCAGCATTTTTGCTACCATGCGTGTTGCTGGCATGCTTTTACTGTGCTTGTCAGTGCAGTAGTTTACTTCTTAGTAAAAAAAACCTTGGATTGTCCCAAGAATACACATTTTTTTCCCCTTGAAATTGTGATAGTCAGAGGAGTGGATCAGTGGATTTCCACAAAGAGTAAGAGGTTATTCAGTATCCTCATTGCACCAAGCAGTTTGGTGGTCATTTCTGGAAGCGAATACTCAGGGCTAGCTGCTGTTATTGGAACATTTAAAGGTTTGCTTATTTTCAGGGTAAGTAGTAAGGTATGTTCTTGTTTTGTTAGTTTTCACTAAGTGATGGCAGCCTACCTTAAAGCCTGAGAAGGATTAAGTTGGTGCTGCATGACCAAAATTTATCCACCATTTTCTGAGAAGTATCTTTTGGGTGTGTTTGTGTCATGATTCTGATAAACTTCCAGTTACTATTATGGTTACACTAAAATCACTAGGCTCAGTTAGAGGTAGGTGTTATCTTAGGATACCAGCGCTTATATCTGATCTCTACTTTCACACTATGGAGCTTATCTGAGTGTGGCATCTAATGATGGTTACCAAAGGCAACAACGTACTTTTGCCATATACCCTTAAGGACAATTGCTGATGGATTTTTTTGAGTACCAGTGGTGGGAGTCAAACCCCATACTGCTGATTCCATTGCTCAGACAAATATTGATGGTAGCAGCACAGAAGTTAAAACCTATTGCTCATCTCTGTCACAGGGCTATGTAGATTTTTTTTCTTATGTACATGTAAGTATAGGCTGGATGATATTGCAGTAGGTGTCTGAGGCATATGTGTGGTTCTACAGAGAGGGTGGGCAGCCCAGCAAGCCTCATATTTTCTAGCATGTTTTTATATTGAGTTTATATATTTATTTTAACTTAGGTGTAGGCTGTAGGTTTCACCATCAATAATCTTTTGAATGCTTACAGAATGCAGACCAGCAATCTAATCTTCTTGTAATGTTCCCATTTCAAACACATTTTATTATACTGTGTAGCACTATATCAGGAATATTTGGTTACATTATATTTTTTGTTACACGAATATTAATCAGAAAAATCTTACAACATTGCATTTTAATGCATTTTATCTAAAACCAGTATACAAATGCAAAGAAGCAGCATTACTAAGCATTATTATTTTTTAATTTTATATTCTTAATGGTGGAAATGTTAAGTGTTATTGAATAACATGAACTGATTGTGACTGCATCATGAACTGGGGTCATCTTAAGAAAATTAAAGACGATTGAAAGATAATTCAGGTGGTTTGTCTAAATAGAAACTTGTCTGTCAGTTTTGTCAACAAATATAGCCATACAACCCAGTTGACCTTCATTACTGCTTTGTGCCTCATTAGGGGGACACTAATTAACACACAAAAATTACGAATTATTATGTCTTAGTAGAAATGAAACACATTAAAAAAAAATCAATATTTCCTTTTTTAGATCTGGCTATTGAACGCCTATGCCCAAAGGGGATGTCAAATTGACGTCACTTAACAGTAAAGGACTGTGGTTATTTGAATAGCACATTGGCCAAAGGATGAAATGCAAGTTTGTTTTTTTTTCATGGACTGATTAACTGCTGAATTTCAGTTTCACCTCAAAGAAGCTAATTCTTACAGGCATAAGCAGAATTCAAATTCCACAACCATTAAAACAGGCTGTGTGGGTAACCGAATGAAGCCCTTCAATGCATATTATGCCAGTATCTTTAACATATGAAACTACTTGACTGTGTAAAGATTTAACTACCTGAAACAGAACTTTTAAGATGGTGCTGTATTCCAGTGCATGTTGCAACCTCCTGTAAGCATCACGATCTATAAAATGTCTACAGGCATGTGTTATACAGTTAGTAAATTCCTTGTTTCTATGTACATACATGACAAGAATGTAACATTCTGTTGGAAGCTTGCAGAGTTTCGCCAAGCATTGCATTGTGCTTGAGGGGATGACCTATATATTATCCTGCCTGTTATCCTAATTAAAGGATATTAATCATTTACATGTAAGAGCCTACCCTTTATAGCACATTGATGGAGGAACCTCATCTGAATTCACAAATTCATTCACAAGTTCGATACAAGTTTCATGAACTAGATTTTTATGAAAGCATTATAAATGGTGACACAAAAAACACTGAACATATGTCTCACAGCATATATTGGTTGGACGTCAAAAACATGTAGAAGGCCAAAGCTCTCAAATCATCTAGTTCATATAGTCACCAATAAGCATTCATGAGCTTAAATAGGCTCAGAATATTTCTACACGATCTGCGTTTGTAGCAGAGAAGGCCTTGATATAATACTAAATGTCCTTCTCTTATAGCACTTTCTAATGGAAAAATAATCAGCAAAATGAGCATCTCAGCCAAGCATAACAAGACACCTAAAATGGAAAATCAGTAATGTAGTGACCACAGTCAAGGACACTGAGAAGAAATCCACACCATAGCTTAGTCATTATGGGTATGTCCCGGAAAACAGAAGAATGTGTTTGTTCTTGTGATGTCTTTTATGTAACTAAACCAGCTTATATATTGATATTTATTAAACCGTGCATAAAAAAATAATCTAGTCATCAGATGAATCTAACTCTTGATAAATTTTGAATGTTATACAGAAGAAAGAATTAGATGAACAAATGTATTCAACAGAAAGGAAATCAAAATCCCTTTGTTATTAACTTCTGAATGTAATAAACAATAGTCCTTTAAATATTAGTTTTTCTCTACATAAATCAACAGTTATGCATTTATCTAGTTCACTTGTTTGAATGATGTTTGGTTTTCCTAACTCAAGAAACCTACTTTCAATGTGTGAACAATATCAAATATTCACTCATTCATTCTCTGATACCTATTTTTTTTTATGCAGAGTTGCAGAGGAGCCATATTCTATCCTTAAATGTAATAGACATAAGGAAGAGACCTAACGCTGGGTAGGAGGCCAGTCCATCACAAGAATTTACACATGCTATCATTTTGCATGCACAGCTTTGGGAAATTTAGAGGTTATCATTTCATCTAGCCATATATCTTTGGAATGTGAAAGGAACCCAGAGGTCCACCAAAAAAACCTATAGATACAGGGACATCATACAACTCCACAGAGATGGCACCCCACTTAGGAACAGAGTTAAAGAATCAGGACTGTGAGGAAGCAAATTAAATTGCTGGACCACTGCGTTGCTCTAATATCAAAAATTGTTGGTTAACAATATAAGTGTGTTTAATTGAATGTCACCAGCAAATAAGAGAGCATGTATAAAGTTTTACCTTAAAATAACATTTAGCGGACAAATGACAAATAGCCAATTACATAAGACGGTATCAACTGCAACTTATACTATCCCCACTGCACTGATCAAATCAAGTCTGATCGGCAGTCTTGGTTGTTAATGCTGTATTCTCAAGGATGTCAGCATAGCACTAAAAAGGGTGTGTCTGACAGGCTCACAGTTTTTGTATTTGTCTTTGTTTCCAATCTGCAGAGCAAAAATATTTCACTCTGACTTATTCTTCACATTAAATATATTTTGGACTCAAACTGGAAGACAAACTGAAGCAGGAAATGACAGAAAAGCTTTGAAATTATATTGTTGTGTATGACAAAAAAAGAATATGAAATTTTAATAACTATATAAAAAGAAGAATGTATGGGCGGGTCCTGAAAAAGATTGCTACACAAGAGTTTGAATAGGTTTGAAAATATTGTATGCCTGCAAATTGCTTAAAGGTAGTCTAAAGCACACAAAGGGAGAGAAAGGTACTAGACTAGACACAACAGTACAAGTCCTACAACTGTAAGAAATTAAGGAAATTTGCGGGAAATATATGGTTTTGTGAAACTGCTGCATGTTAGAGAATTCATGCTTCCCAGGGGTACCGTGATCTCAGAGTTAGTAGATATTAGCAGAGGTGGTGTATGCAGCCACTACAGCTTGGCTGCAATTTCTGTCTCTCTGGTGGGACACGGTGCTTGATACCAGTAGGGGCATAGGGTCAAAAGTATTACTTTTCATCTTACACGAGGGAAGCACTTAACTGACAACTAGTACTGACTTACCCATATCAAAAAAAGCTTTTAATGTGTAACAGCAAGTTTCTCACTTCACTATTACATTTCAAGAATCGTATTACATTTTTGTCAGTTTTTGGATTTCAGGACTCACATTTTAGAACCCTGAAATTCTGAATGACACTAAATAAGGCTACTGATTATCAAAAAGATAACCATTCTTTGTATTGATTGTGAATGCAGGAACATATTTCTACAGTCATGCAAAGAAAAATGTTAAAACATAAAACACGTTTAAACAGTTTACAGCCAAGTGATTCTAATGTGACTTGTCACTTTAGAGCAGTCAGACAACTAAATGAAAAAAAATTATGTTAGAGAAACAAATATAGACATGACTAAAAGAAAGACGCACACTCGACAAATCACAAACCAAATAAAATAAAGAAAACTTGTAAAAAAGGAGGGACTACTTTTTACAGGATAATTCCATAAACAAACATGAAGCAATAACTGCAATCAATAAAACTGCTTTTAGAAAGCTGTGTCAAGATAAATATTGCAATAATCAATCATGTTTCCATTAAACACAGAGGTGAATCCCTTGTGGTCAAACTCCAGTATTCATGGGAAATGTTAAACCATCCATACTGATTATAGGTTCATTGCTATATACTAGGGTAACATCTACCAAGGTCTTTATAAGCCTATCTGTGCAACCCAATCCAGGTGTGTCCCTATGTATCATGGGCATTAATTAGGAGGGATATTTTAGTGAGTTTCTAAAGATTATGTGTGTGTGGGGGGATATATTAGCTTGGGCATAGTTACTGTCTGCCTCTGCCTCTGTCTACCAGAGACACGGGGCCAGACATGTGGTGAATTTCTGATTTCCCATCCATTGGTCAAGGGTACACTTAAATAGGCTTAGGTAAGGACTCTGTTTCACATGGACGGGGAGCCAGTTCCAGAATGAGGGGATCCTCTCAGACAAACGTCTATCTCACCAACATGCGCCATTTATGTCGTAAGTAAAATTTAAATCCTTCAGTCTAGTGGTTCTAATGCTGTTCATTTTGCAGATGTACAAAGGGCCCATTAGAAATGGATCTGAGGATTCCTTGTATGCCAGGCATGATCACCTCTAAGTAACCTTTAGGAGACCTTTTATAAGATAGGGCTTTAAGGTGATCTGTATAGGACAATGTATTTACACCTTGGATTCTACTGGTAAAGAACCTTTGCAGGCATTCCAACTGTTGTGTATATCTAGTCAGGTACATGCTGAAGGGGGTATTATACTCAATTATGGGTCTGAGAAGGGCCAAATAAAGTGGCACTATAACTTCTTTGCACCTGCATGTTATATCATAAGCTGGGCAAAATAGAATTATTTTTTTTTTACCACCATAGCCACGTGTTCTTCAAAAGGCCAAATCAATGTCTACATATGTTTCCAAATCCCTTACTACTGGTTCAATTCTCAGAGGTGTCTTATCCATGGAGTAATTATCCTGATGGACCAATTTTCCAGAAGGCAATATAATGCATTTCTTGGCACTGAATTTTAATCTGTGATTTTAGCATGTTTGTGTCATGTGGAGAGTCATTACTAGCTCACAATTTGCAGTCATCTGTGAACTTGGTCAGACATTATCTGTTACCTCCCTGATGTAGATGACAAATAGGAGTGGTCCCAGCATAGACTACTGAGGTGCCCCTTTGGTGACTGGTCTCTTAGTGGAGATACTTTAACCAGTCCTGACTTCTTCAGTTATGCCTGTGAGACAGTTGCCAGTCCAGTGAATTATACAGAGATTTATGCCCACTTCTGTGAGTTTTTGCTTATATATTTAATAAAGTAAGTTATATGACTGTAAAAATGCTAGGGCGGCCATGGTAGTGCAGTGGTTAGCATTGTCGCCTCACAGCAAGAGGTACTCTGGTTCGATCCTCGGCTGGGGTGCCTTCTGTGCAGAGTCTGCATGTCCTCCCTGTGGTTGTGTGGGTTTCCACCGGGTGCTCCGGTTTCATCCCAAAGACATGCAGTAGGTGGATTGGACACTCTAAATTGGCCCTAGATGTGAGTGTATGTGTGTGTGTGTGCCTTCTGTGAAAGGTTGGGTGCTGGGCTGGCACCTCGACACTAGAGAACTCCACTGCCAATCATGAGCAGACAGGTAATCTGTTGTGGTGACCCCTAACCGGGAAAAGAAGAAGATATGACTGTAAAAATGGTATTATATCAGGTGTGAACAATCAGTTGTAAGCAGTCATTCTTAAAGTTATTACATTTTTATGGTTCTCAGTGAATCTAGGAAACTGCCTTATCAGAAGGAACACCGATACTGGGAAAAATTAAAATGATTTACATTTTATTTGCCTGTGCATTAAAGAACCTAGAAAAAGCAGTCATTGCATATATTCTTTCCATTATATTAGTTCAGAACTTGTATGTGGCAAAACTCTATATCTAGTAACAAAAGAAGTAAGCCTTTACTGTCATGTAAGAAGAGGAATGACATGGAAGAATTGTTTTTGGATTATTTTTGACCATCTTCACACATACGAGATGATTTCTTCAGTTCACGACAATCAAAACATTTCTCTCCTACCTATCCTTTTAAGTTTTACACACGTGAGGCAGAACGTGGTGATGTGAATGATGCATATTCAGCATCAAGATCATAAGATCATTATGCCAATACTGGGGACATAACTTTGCCACTCGGACTTGAAAAGACTTCCTGGTGTTTGTGGCCCAATTGAGCAGTGTGGGCAGTTTGCAACCCTAGAGTTTTGCTCAGCAGATATATGGTAGTAGTGTTGCTGCAGAAACTTATTTCTGACCTTCTGATGTGAAACCTTGTACATAGGATCATAGGATATTACTAGGGTAATAGCCCCTGGGGCCCTTACAAGCCTAGCCAAGAGTTTATCCGCAAAAAAGAAACCTCAGTCATCACCTGTCACCCCTGTCAGTGAGGGGCACAGGTGGAATCCCTGGGACAAATTTCTGATTTCCCATCCACTCATCAAGGTTGTGCTTGAAGAGGGTCAGTGAGGTCCTCTGTTTGATGTGTATGTGAAGTCTATTCCAGAGACGGGGCAGCCTCTGGGAAACAAACCTGTCTCTCCCGCAGGTTTTGTTGATGTCACATATTAGATTTAGGCCTTTTGAGTGGGTAATGTGCAAGGAGTTAGACTTATGGCTATAGAGCATCTCTAGTAGGGCAGGGTCTGAGACTGCCTTGTAGGTGAGACACAGATCACTTCTGATCAATGTGCACGATACCGAGTAGAGTGATAGTGATTTGAGTCTATCCTCATAGGGCAGGTGTTGGAAGCCATGGATTCTCTTTGTGAGGTATTTCTGTGGGCTTTCCAGTTGGTGCAGGTGTTTGGAGAAGTACATACCAAATGGGGAGTTGTACTCAATTATTGGTCTAATGAGGGAGGAGTACAGAGAGGTAATAACCTCTTTTTTTGGATGTAATCCCTTTACTTATGAGATGAGCCAAGTAAAAGGCTTTTCTGACCACTGTCACTACATGATGGTCGAATGTGAGATTGTTGTCAACTTGTGTACCCAGGTCTCTCATCACAGGTTGTATGCTTAGGGGATTGCCGTTGATGTGGTAATCAGTAGGGGCTGTGTTTTTGCCGAATGCTATGATAATACATTTTTTTTGCATTTAACTTAAAACCATGACTTCAGCACCAGTCATTTGTTGCTGTGAGACCCTCTTGCAGTATGTTAACATCATTTGGGGAGTCAGTGACGGCACACAACTTACAGTCGTCCACAAACCTGGTCAGCCACAGGCCTTTTGTCTTTGCCTGGACCTCTGAGAAGTAGATGCCATGGGGAACACCACTAGTGACAGGTCTGCTGTCGAGGTGGAAGCACATGTTTTGACCTTGTGAGTGCTATCCATAAGCCAGTTGACCACCCACCTGATGAGACAGGGATTTATGCCAAGTTTTGTTAGCTTTTTGAAGATTCCTGAGTGTCAAAGGCTTTGGCCAAGTCAAAGTAAGCTGTACGTACTGACTTTCAGACATCCAGGACCTTGGTGACAGTCTCAAAGAACTCAACCAGGTTCAACAGGCAAGGTCTGTCCTTGACGAATCTGAACTGGGTGGGGTAAAGTGCTTGGAGATTGCCTATGTCCTTGTTTATGAGATCGATAATAATAATAATAATAATAATAATAATAATAATAATAATAATCATAATAATATACTCCATGGCTTTACAGATCAGACTTGTCAAGCTAATAGGGTAATAGTTTCCAGGGTCAGTAGTGGCACCACCTTTGTGCAAGGGGATGACAATGGCAGTTCTCCACTCTGCTGGAAGGAAGCCTGTACTTAGGATGTGGTTGAATAGGGTACTCAATGGCGAAGCTAGTTCTTGCTGGAAATGGTGCGGAATACAGCCTGGGATACTATCAGGTCCCATGGAAGCTGTGTTCTTTGCCTTGGATAGGGCCTTTAACACTTTATCTATGTAAATGTGAGGTGCAGGACAAGTATCGGGGATGTTGAATGGGCCTTTGGGGGGAAGGGGGGGTGAAGTTTGCACTGAACCTATCTGCTAACAGGTTGACTAAGTCAACAGGATCAGTGTAAGTGGTACTGTTAAGTACTAATTCAGAACAAACCTGGGCTTTGCCATTAAGGTTCCTGACGTAACAGAAGAAGGCTTTGTGGTTTCCCTTTGTCTTGGAGGCTAATTTTGATTCATAATATGCTTTGGAGGTTTTCACTAGTGATCTAATTTGCTTGTTGACAACCTGATCCCATGTGCAAAATGGGAAAAGGGGTTGAGGATAGATGGATGGATCTAATTTGCTTGTTCAGGCTAAGAAGGGAGTTTTTCCAGTTTGGAATTTATTCCTGTTTACCCTTGGACAACTGTTTATTCCTTTTGTTATAAAGCCTGTTGATAGAGGATGTCCACCAGACAGGTCTGTGTTTCCTTGAGTAGCAGGTTTTAGTTCTGTTGGGTATGGCTGAGTCTATGCAGTTGTACAAGTGCTTGTATACTGCGCTGACTTACTGTTCAGCATAGTTGTCTGCATCTTCTGAGGGGGCGGTGGTGTGAAGCTACTGATACCCTCCCTTAGGAGGTTGTAGTCAGAAGTTTTTTTAGCCTAGTTATGGCTGGGGGGGGGGGGTTGGGCAGTATAGAAACTTTGAATGAGACAGACTGATGATCTAATCTCACCAGGGTAGAACTTACTATGGGAGTGGTGCAGTGGTCGCCCATGTTGGTGAAGACCAAGTCCAGAATTTTGTTTCCCTTTGGGGGGAATGAGATGAGCTGGTCTAATGCATTAGAAGTGATGAAGTCAAGGAATCGTTGGGTGAGTGTATTAGTGCAGGAATAGTTCATCCAGTCTATTGAGGGGTAGTTGAAGTTAGCAAGGACCAGGGTGTTAGGGGGTGCCTTGATAGAGTCATGTAGGTCCAGGTAGGATGAGTGGGTGTCCCGAGTCATGGAGGGGGGTCTATAGCTAGCTATAACTTGGATGAGTGTCTTGCCAACTATCAGCTGCACCCAGAGTAGTTCTAGTGTGTCATGCTGGCAAACCAGTCTAGAGGTGTGCTTGTCTTTAACAAAGGTAGAGACTCCACCACCCATAGTCTTCCTGACCTCATTTTGGGGTCGGAATGCAGTATAGCTTGGTATGGCAGGGGTACTCTCTGCAGCCTTGAACCAAGTTTCCATGTGTGCACAGATGTCAGCATCTTCCAGTGTGAGGAGAGCCTCCAGTGAGTGCATTTTCTGGATAAGCCTCCTAGCCTTAAGCAGCATGACCTTCAAATTGCTTTTTGACAGATCTTTTATGTTGAAAGATTTGTCTTTGGGACATTGCCTAAAAAAAGTCATAATGGGGGGGCAAGAGCCTTGGCCAGAATCCGGAATCCCAGGGGTGATAGGTGGAGGCCATCTTTGGCAAAGCATTGAGGCCTGTCAACCATGCCATCCCAGGCAGACAGATACTGGATCCCCTTGGAATGACACCAGAAACTAAGCCAATTATTGAAGTCAGTTATTTTTTGTTGGTATTGTGGTATCATTCTTGGAGAAGGTTGGATGCTGCTTAGGGCTAGGGTTATATCTGCCTGGGACACATACTCTGACAGCTCAGTCATGTCCCTCTTCATATAGTCCATGGAGGTACGTCTCAAGTCATTCACACCAACATGGACAATGACAGAGTCATAATTGTACCTGTTGTGGAGAGACTTAAGTGCGTGCATGATGTGGTGGATTCTGAAACCTGACAGATACCTGACCATGATGTAACTCTCAACCTCTGAACACAAAAAATCTGGACAAAGCCAAAAATAATGTGGGGACAAAACCTCAAAAATAGGGACATATTTTAAATATTGCTCTTATAAACTTAGAAAGTTACTAGAATAAAAGGTCTTCTGTTACCATGCATTTTCTGAAGGATATCAAATCTGAAACTCAAATCACTGTCATTATTTAGTGAATTCATTCCTCACAATGATTTGCCAGAAAATCACAAATTTTATAAGGAGAAGAGCAAAACTATGAGGCAAAAATCTTGACATTCTGTGAAAATCTGTACAGTTAAGAGGTACGGGACATACTAATATTTAGTTGCTGAAAATGTGAACACCCAGCTGCTACCTACTTAACTGAATAAACTACTTGATACTTCAACAAGGTGTCTTTATCGCCCTACAGGGACAGCATCAGAAAGAAAGTCTCCTAGATCTGTTACCTAAAGTGATTTCATCCAGACTAATCGTCTGTTTTTTGATAGTCCTATCACCCTCTGGGTCACAGGTAGGATACCAGACCTGACTCGAGCTTTTTGGATTACTTCTGTTTACAGGTTACATTAAAGTCAGTGTTCATTTAGTAGAGAAGATAGCAGCTCAAGAGGCTGCTCTGACATAACGAGAAAATAAATCACAATATAAGAGATGTGTAAGGAAATACATTCAATCCAGAAATTGAAAATTAAGTTATAATAATTAATTTGTTTGTCTAAACTGTCAGCAGTCAACATATGAGCAGTGTGAATAGCGCAACCGGTAGCACACTCACTTTTGGTGCATAAGGCTGTGGGTTCAGTTCTCACATCAGGTAGACTGATTGCTGACACTGCAATGCAGCATAAGGGTGGTACACCACTCCTGCATGTGTCATTCTTTGAATGAGACATTCAACTGAGCCCCATCTGTTTCAGTTTGGTTTATACCAAATAACCGATATTACATAAAATAAATTCTTATCTATCCCTCTCACATATTCTTTCATCTTGTTCTTATAAATCCACATATCATATTCATATCTATATTGTTTGCCATTAATATTCTCAAAGAGATTTCTTCACAGAACGTTTTTATAGAGTTTCAACACTCTATATCAAAAATCAAAAAAATAATAACAACATGCACTGTTGTGTCTTCTACCACACAAAATAAACACACTCTTTCAACTTCCTTTTTATATGGCATATCCTCCTTTACTCTTTACTTATCTATTACTAGTTTCCATAGGAAAACCTGGCACTTCACTAACTTGGTACATGACTTTTCCTTACTTCAATGGCATTAATCACTTATTCTAGTATTTTTTTCCAATGGCTTTACAAAATAAATTTGTTTCATCACATGTTATACTTCATCCTTCTATCTTTTTCTGTTTAATCAATTTTTATTTTCCATGTAACTATTTTTTCCTTGATAATTTTTAATTTCTTCTTTTATATATCTTTTTCTCTTTTTCTTATTCTCATCATCTCCCAGAACTTTTTGTACTTATATTTAAACATTTTCACTGTTAATTTCTCATTCTCGTCCTTCGCCCACTTTAACACTGTATACAAGTTTAAAAAAGCAGAATACACAACTGAATTTAATAACCCCGATCCCCCTTCACCATCACTCATCTATACCACATATCTTTTCACTGGGTTTAATCTTGAATCCCATATGAAAGAAAACACCAACTGCACAGTTTCCATTTCATATTTTTGTGGGATCATATAAACATTCAACATTTATGCTATTTTTCCATTAATGCAGAATCCATCAGATAAACCTTTTTCCTGAATGGTAATCTATACATCCTCCACAAAAGACATATTTATTTCTTTTTTTTATTTTATCCAGCCCTCCCATTGCATCATAATTACATTGTTGTGTCTTTTGGCTTTTCCCAGTTAGGAGTCGCCACAGTGGAACTCCGGTCCACTAATGATTGGCAGTAGATTTTTACATGCCGAGTTGCCAGCCCTGGCACACAACCTTCAACGAAGGTATGCCCATTCACACATGTCTCCACACAGAAGACGCTCTAGCTGAGAATTGAACAGGACAACTTCTTACTGTGAGGCAACAATGCTACCGCAGCACCACCACCTCAGAATTTTCCCACATTTTTTCCCTAGTAAAGACACTTCATTCATTGAAAAATACACATAATTTTTACCACATCACCCAAACTCTTGCTTTTATCTTTATTCAAGATCATTCCCATTTCCTTTAAACATCCATTTGACAAATCAACATTTTTTTCATCCATATTTTGTCCTTAGCAACCACAACTGTACTGTATTGTCTGTGTATGTCTAAACTACTGGAATCACCACCTCCTTTTGTATCACATATCTAGCATCTTTCATTTTATAAGCTATGCACTCACTATCAGATTCCTTAACAGTACAAACAATATTCCACTTATGGGACATCCTTGTCTTATACTACACTTCATGAAGATTTCTTTACTCAGCCACCTATTCACTAACACCCTCAGTCTATTATTTTGATATGCTGAAATACACACTCTCCTAATTCTATTACCTGTTTCATACTTCTCCATGAGATCCTACAAAACTTCATGTCCTACGGTATCAAATGCCTTGCTAATATCACCTACCATGATTTTAACATCTTTCCTTTTACTTATAAAATCATTCACAATGTCTCTCACAACCAATAACAATTCTTGAAATCCCTTCTCTTTTATACCATATATACTTTTTTCCCATGATAGCTTCTATCCTTCTTTCCACTCTCCTTTGTGTTATTTTCATAAAAAAATTATAATCTATGTATAGTCTGATTGGTCTCCATTTTCTTATTTCATTTTTCACATTTTTCTTCCATATACTTTAAATACCCTACTACATATCTATTCATAAACAGACCCTTCTTTCAACCATTCATTCAGTGAATTTACAAAATACTCTGTTTGCCAATCCACTGATTTATTGTGCATTCCATACCTTATATCATCTGGGCCTGAGACTGTATAAACATTTACTTTCCTAAGTACTTTAGCCAAGTCACTAATTATAATTTATTTTTCAAAATTTTCATTAACTCATTCTTTTTTTTTTACTTTCCATTTTGTTTTATTTTCCATGTACTGTACTGCAATAAACAATTTGCTCATGTTCTTTTTACTTTTTCATTTCCCTTATTATACTAATATTCTCCTTTACTATTTTACCCAAATATGCAGATTCCTCCTTCCCTGTAAATAATATTTTTGCTTAAAGAGTAATTCCTTAATATTTTGTTGATTTGTTTTATATAATTCTTTTTCATATTATAAAACTCTCTTTTGTTATTCTCTAGATTATCTAATAAATGTCTATATATTTCCCATACTTCACTTTCTATTCCTTTCTTATATCAACCTACCATTGAAAAAAAAAACACTTTTATTTTTTTTTTCAAGTTCAATCTACCATTCAGACAAATTTTTATAGAGGTCCTTCATGTTATATGATCCTTCCATAATTGCAATACTTCTTACTCTTAAATTCCATCTCACAATCTCTCATTTTTATATACCCTTTCCTATTTTAATATACTCAATTTCTTCCATCACCTCTATCCATAATATTAAATGGTTTTAAAAAACTCACTGCAACTGCATCACCATCTGCTACCCCAACCCTTTCAATAATACAAAATAATCAATTTCCGATCAATTGCCCCCTTCTATAAACCCATTGACTTTTGCTCCACATAGTTAATTTACCACATGTTATCACTTCATGTATATTTTAAATCTTTCCCTTTTGTTTTACAATTCCCCTTAAATCACAATTGAAGTCCCCTGCAATTATACTTTTCATATTGACCACCACATAGTCTAATACTTCATTAAAAGGATGTTATCTTTCCTTGGTAGTTATATATGCATATAATTCTATAAACATGTCCTGCCCAGCTCAGCTCCACAAAAGTTAACCTTCCTATCCTTACCAACATTGCATCGAGTATTTTCACAGTTTTTTATACAACACATCTACTCCAGAGCAATGTTCACTTCCTAAGTTCCATATCATATTTCATCCCCACAATTTTTCTGTTTGCAGTCTTTCTTCACTTGCCAGGAATTTTACATCCTCTAACAGAATAACATCTATATCACATTTACACACCATTCCAACAACCCTAGCCTTCTTACATTGTTAATAATACTGTTGACATTTACTGAAAGTACTCTAAAGTTGTGTTTCCTTCTTTTCAGTTAGGGGAAATATTCTTAAATATTTGTTGTCTTATTTTTACTCTTTTCCCCAAAATAAAATTTTATTCTTGGTTTTATGTACAAATAATCTTTGATGCTCAGAATCAGATTTTTTCACTGGCTATAACTTAAAAAAATATTAGTATCAATCCCTTCTTCTGACTTCTTTTCCTGCATGCACTCTGTTTCATTTTTCACTGGTATATTTTTTCTCCTTCTTCTACAGTTTCTTCACCTATCTCAACCTCTCCAGCTGCCTCTTTTTGTCCTTCTTTATGTATGTTTTCTTCCCTTTCCCCTTGTTTTCCATTATGTTCATAGGTTCATAGGTTTATACTAGGCTATCTGCCCTAAGGCATTTATAAGCCTAGCCCAAATTTTTGTGGCTTACGCCACCCCTTATATGAAAAAATACTGTGCCCATTAGTTTGTTGTGCCTCTGTCCAGCGCTCTTGACAATCCATCTGAAAGTGTCTCTTTTTTTACACAGCCTGCATTCAAGCAGACTCCTTATTGGCGTGTGTCCTTTTTCCCCACATTGGTTACACTGTACCTTGTCACACTCATTAATTAAATGAAAAAACTCTCCACAAAAGAAACAACATTTAGGCTTCCAGCATATCTTAATGTCCCTCAATGACCAGCCACAAAAATAACACTTGGCAAATGCTTCACCATGTTTTTTTACATTTCCAAAACAGCTTCCAACCTTCAACCTCCACTCCATAAATGTCCCTCATCTCTAACTTTCACAGTATTGTTTACAGTTTCACAGTGACCCTGCATGCATTTTTTAACATTGTCTTCTTCCAGTTCATCAGTTCTAAACAGCTAAATAACTTATTAACATTTAAGTCACTACCAGAAAACAAATAATTGTTCCATCAATACATGTCATTGTTGTTACATGTCATTGTTGTTACAGAGTTCCAGAAATTTCATCATCGGATCCTCAGTTTCAATGTTGTCACAAAAGATTTCTGTTCCATTTTGTATAAAAGACCAAATATATTGAGCTTTAAAACCCAGAGCAGTTACCAAATTGTCTCATACATAAACTCTGATAAACTGCATAAGCAGGTGGCAAACCTAGAGTAGCATGCTCCACACAGATGGTGGTGTCAGAGCGTAAAACATGGCAAAATTTATTTAAAACAAGACAATTCAGTAATTTAGCACTTTCGTCCTGCAACAGTCAGGACTTCATCAGAACGAATAATGGCAAAATACTTGAGATTATATAGTACTGTCAATTAAAATGCCATCAATTAAAAATGTTAATCCTAAATGCATACAAGATAATCATTCCTTAAAGGGCCATCCTCATCTTAAGAGTATAGTATAATACTACTGTTCCAAAAAGCAAATAATGTGGTCAGTCAAATCATATACTAACATGAAACAAATAGTGTGAATCATAATGTAGCTAATAACATTTAAAAACAGAACTTTTGAAACTTTGAGCTTTAGAAGTAGATCCATATGGGTCTACTTCTAATTTTTGAACTTTCACAACTTTGAATTTCTTATGGTCAAGTCCACAAGATCAAAGTTTTGAAACTTTGAACCATTTAAATAGAGATTGTTGTGCAGCATTTAATTTTCCTCACTGTAGTGTGATCTCAGAGTTGTGAAAGTTTGAAATTTAGAAGTAGACCCATGCATATATTTATCTATATCTATGTATGAATGTATCTATCTATCTACTTATGCCAGGATGGATAGATCTTGTTATTTCACTCTTCCAACTCATTGTTTCTGTTACAAAACTGAATTTGTTTTCAGTATGGTTTGCGATTGCTGCATATGTGCAGCTGTGCATTGCCTGCAGATTGCATGAGTTGACTATTATTTTTTTAGGCTTTCAAAGGAATGCAGTGGTAACTGTTGAGTATGGTACTAAGAGAACTTAACAGAGTTTTTTGTAAGATGCAAAAAAAAGCTTGGTTAGTTGTATATGTTCAAAGGCATGCTGCAAACTGAACTGAATTGTACTTGTGACATAAGGAGGTACTGCCAGTGCAGCTAACTGGAATTTTGTAAATAATTGTATTTCATTTGTGAATATCAAACTGATTTATACAAGATACTTGTGTTACAAATGTATTAGAACTGTATGTAATGTGTATATCAAACTGATTTGTACAGATGTTTGTGTTGAAAAGGTATTTGTAAAGTGCTTGTGTTTGAAATGTATCCGCAGTGTACCCAACTTGAGAGAACAGAAATGTACATACACTATTGTAACTGTTTAAATGTGTATGTTTTAACAGAGGAAACTTGAAGGTTAACCTCAGTCCAGTAAACTTTAAAATGTATCTGAAATTAAATCACTTTATGGGCTAGGCCATAAAGATCCTATCTCACAGGTTTCAATGTTGCCAGAGACACAACACCTATACTAGAATCTTTCTGTATTGTCTTTAGGGTGAACTAATTACTACTCTGGAAGCGTGGAGACATGAAATTGTTTTATGACTTCCATCACCTGCCACAGATCTGAGCAAGACCCCTTGTGCATGTATTGTTACAGGTAGGTGATAAATCCTACCAGCTTCCAGTAATGGGGGGTTTGCATGGAAACTAGAAGTCAGATGACCAGAACTGATGTATTTCTGCAAGCTATCCCAGAAGTAATATTTTAGATATTATTTTGAGAAGTCTCTTAGTGAGACTGAATAGTCTGTATTCTGTCTTGAGCCTTACAACAAGAAGGACCATTCACCACATCATCTGGCTTGCTCTATTAAGTAAGTATGGAATAGTCTAATTCTCAGAAATATAGTGAAGCCTAATATAGATATTGTTTTTCTTTATTTGTCTGAGCCTCTCCTTCAATGTTATTTTAAATATTTCCTGAGATTTGAACTCTGATGTCACTGTGAATACATACTTAGTATTTTTTTGTTCTTTTATTATTTATTATTAAATGTATTTACACTTCTCATTATGTCTGATCTTTGTAGAGATATTTAAGTTTTGCGAGTATTTGTGTGTTTGTTTGGTGACACTGTGTGGGCCACTACTAATAACCTTGCCCTTGGTCAAACTACCATTTGTATTAATATTAATTTCACTCAGTATATTGCGTACCATTGGAAGAGGTGGCAGGTGTGTCTGGTAGCAGTCATAACTACCTTATGGTCTGGGCAGAAGGGGGCATAGCTAGTAAACCTGTATCAGCCTTTCCAAGGTGTGTGTGTGTGTGTGTGTGTGTGTGTGTGTGTGTGTGTGTGTGTGTGTGTGTGTTTGGCAGGGACATGAAGCACTGGTTAGACAGAGAAGGTGCTGAAGGTCTTGGCTTGGACACTCAGCCAAGATCTCAACTCTTTAGCTGTGCTAGTGGGGAGTCTTACTGGGGATCTGTAAAAGAGGGACAAACTAACCCTGGACTGACTGTGTTCCCCATGTGCTCTTAAGGGAAATTGTGCTTAATTGTGCTTGATGCAGAGAGCTGCATATGGAGATACTGTATGTGTACCAGTTATCCTCACAGTGAACATCCCTCACTGTTTCCAGTGGTGAGAATTGAGGCTCCTTGATTACTGGCCCAGAGGTTGAAGGTCATTACACATTGGAGGAAGTGGTGGGATCTCCACATCACATATTGGATGGCAGTGGTGGGATCACCTCATCACATATTGTTGAACACTGCTGTGGATATTGAACTCCTGTAGCCTGTAAGCAGTGATCACTAAAGAAGGTGTTTGTACTCTCAAGGAGCCACACGGTAGACATTTAGTTAGTCAGGGAGAGTAGGCAAAGATGTCAGGAGAGGATTACAGCAAGCCGACAAGGGGCCAGTTGGCACAGATGTGCCAAGCCAATGGACTGGTACATGCCAACCTGACTAAAGAGGAAATTATTGCAACATTAGTCACAGCTACATCAGAGACCAGCAGCCAGGAAGACAGCCACACTGGCATTGGGGATATACACCTTTCAGAAATAGGACAGTTCAACATTTCCTCAGAGGACTTAAAAATCCATCTGGACTTGAACTGGGATCCAAATGTTTGGAATTAGAATCAACACAGAGACTGAGGCATTTGGAGGTTGAAGCAGAATCAGCAGAGATACTGTGGCATTTGGAGGATGAAGAAAATGAGAGGCAGAGGCAACATGAGAGGGAGATGACTCTTCATCAGGGTCATGGATGTAATGAAGAATGTAATAACTGAACCCTAGAAGCAATAAAGGTCAGTAAATTTCTTCCACAATTTACAGAGGGTGATCATTTTGATAGTTTTATTCATATGTTTGAAAGGGCATGTAAACAGTATAATGTTGATCAAGAGCTCTGTGTACAGTTCCCGACCCCCTTACTCCATGGTAAAGCTGTAACTGCTGTTTCTAAATTGTCTGATATTGATTGTTTAGACTATAACAAAGTAAAGAAATGTTTGTTAGAGTGTTTTAAGTTTACACCTGAAGCTTATAGAAAAATGTTTTGTGAGCATAGACGCAAGGCAGATGAAGTGTGTGTGATTATATTGCTGAGTTAAGCACTTATGTTCATAGGTAGGTGAGTGGGTGTCAGGTCACCATTTTTGTAGGGCTGGCAGACCTTTTGGGGAGGGAACAATCCTTTAGCACTTTGTCTGAGGACATGAGAATCTGGTTGGCAGATAGAAAATGTAATAGCCCAGATGGGTTGGGGAAAAAGGAAGACCTATACCTAGCAAGCAGGGCATCACTGCACAGGAAAAGAATACCCAGTGCTGCACATGGGTCTAAGGGAAAACATGCTGGGCAGCCTAAACCACTACAACAGAGTCTGCCAGTAACAGGGGAACCCACTAGATCAGGCACATGGCCAGGATCAATGGTTAAATGTTTTAAATGTAACCAGTGGGGGCCATGTAGCAAATAGATGTCTATGGAGGCAAGGTGAGGAACAAAAAGTGGGAGAGCCAGTAAGTGGGAATGCCAGAATGCCAGAAGTAAGTTGTCTGGAGACAACAAGGGTACCAAACTACCACAAGAGGTTATATCCTATCTTAGCAGATGGAAATCAGGCCACTGCTAAGAGAGACACAGCCTCTGCTCTAACCATTGTGAAGCCTGCAATGGTTAAAGATGAGCATGACTTGCTTGGGCAGTCTACTCCAATCAGTGCTTTAGGAAGGACCCCCATTCCAAATACCTTTGGCTAGGGTTCCCCTTGACTGGGAGGGAGAAAAGGAAGCAAGCAAGTAGGTGTGTTTGAGGATATCCCTGCAGATGTCCTGATAGGGAATAATTTTGATAATACAGTACCCTATGTGCATGAATGCAGTACCCTATGTGCATGCAGTTACACACAGTCAGGCTTTGAGACAAGCATGTGGGTCTGGCAGCCTGGCAGGGACTCAGACAAACTGCACACTTGAAGCCAGAACTGGTGAGGTGGCTACTTCAGTGAGGGAGCTACCCTGTAGCAGTGAGACTGAAGGGGAGTCCCAGCTACTTGTGGGTACTGATGTTCCCTTGGACAGAGTGACTGCAAGGGCAGAGGCAAGTATTAGTACTGAGGCTGACAGTGAGGCATCGTTGTCAGAGGATACCAGACTTCCCATGGAAGGGGAGCTGAGAAGGGTTACAAAGAGAGAGTTGAGACAGGCTCAGCTCTCAGACCCTACATTACAAGGCTTGAGGGATGTAGCTAGTGAGGCATCTGATTCTCGAGGAAACGGGAAAACTGTACACTGGGACAAAGGGTTAGTGTACAGAGAGTGGACCCCTGAGGGAGGGCTAGAGGGTGAGAGAATGCAGCAGTATTCCCTTTGCAGGTCATATGGGCATAAACCGTACTAAGATATGCATTATGGAGAACATTTATTGGCCTAGGATTTCCAGGGATGTAAAAGGGTACTGCAGGACCTGTGAGCAGTGCCAAAAGGTAGGCAAGGCAGGAGACAAGGTCAAAGCTCCTTGGGTGCCTTTGCCTGTGATTGAGGAGTCATTTCAGAAGGTAGCTATGGATATTGTGGGGCCTCTGAGTATCCCAAGTTCCACAGGGAAGAAGTATATGCTAGAAGTAGTAGATTATGCTAACAGATACCCTGAGGCAGTGGCCCTGTCTTCCATTGAGGCAGAAAAGGTGTCAAATACTTTGTTGGAGATTTTCAGCAGGGTAGGTTTCCCAAAACAAACACTGACTGATAGAGGTGCCAGTTTCATATCAGACTTGCTGGTTTGTCTGTGGGAGCGCTGTGGGGTGAAACACCTAAAGACCACCATCTACCACCGCCAGACTAATGATCTGGTGGAGAGGTTAAACTCTACACTAAAGACCATGCCACTGGCATTTGAAGACCAGTTTAAGAGGCAGTGGGTCAAATATTTGCCCCATTTGTTGTTTGCTTAAAGAGAAGTGCTCCAGGAAGCCACTGTTTTTTCACCTTTTGAGTTGCTGTATGGGCATAGGGTGAGGAGACCTCTAGATTTGATTTGTGATGAGTGGGAAGGTGATTGTGAATCCCACAAGGAGTCTGTTATGGCATATAGCCTAAACCTTAGGACAAGGCTCAGGGAACTCATGGGCTTGGACCAGGAAAAAACTGGAAAAAGACCAACAGCAGAAAAGGGTCTGGTATGACAGACATGCTTGAGCTAGAAAGTATGCTGTGGGGCAGCAAGCTATGGTTTTCATTCCTGTCAGACACAATAAGCTGCAAGCAGCTTGGAATGGACCCTTCAAAGTGGTAAGGAAGGTCAGTGCTGTTAACTACATGGCAGAACTGCTAGGCAGGAGGCAGTGGCAGAAAGTGTACCATGATAACATGATGAAACCTTACCACGACAGAGAGGCCCTGGTGCTAAGTAATTACAGTAGAAGACAGGAGGAGTCTGAAAGTGATCTATAGCTACAGAGAGCCAGCCAGCAAAATCCTAAATTACTATGGTGGAGCCAAGGGTTGCAGGAATATGATATGACAGTGCAACACTGTCATGGAGTTAGCAATGCAAAGGTAGCTGGAATCTCAAGAGAGAGAATGGGATAGTTTATTCCCAGATAGGCTCATCCCTCTCAAGCAGCATTTCTCAAGGGTCACTTGGAAAACTATCTTGAGTCTTCTGGGGGTGTGTGACAAAGGGGGATACTGCCAGCAGAGCTGTCTGGAATTTTGTAAATAATTATATGTTATTTGTGAATATCAACATGATCTATATAAGATGCTTGTGTTACAATTGTATTACAACAGTATGCCAGGTGTATATCAAACTGGTTTCTACAGACATATGTTAAAAAGGTATTTTATAAAATGCTTGTGCTTAAAATGTAACCACAGAGTGCCCTACTAGAAAAGAACAGAAATGTACATGCACTATTGTAAATATGTAAATGTATATATTTTAACAGTGGAAACTGGAATACTGGAGGTTAACTTCAGAAAAAATACTGAAATTAAATTACTTTATGGCTACACCATAAAATATGGTATATTTCAGTTTCAATGCAGCAAGGAGACACAATGTCTAAAACTAGGGAGCTTTCTGTATTGTCTCTAGGGTGAAATAATTACTAGTCTTGAAATGTGAAGGAATGTAATTGTTTTTTTTTTACTTCCAGCATCTGCCAAAGATTTGAGGTCTATTCATCTTCACAAGTAGATGTTAAATACTGTCGGCTTCCATCTGTGGGGGTTTCACCTGGGCTAGAGTCAAATGGCAAGAAGTGATATCATTCTTCAAGCTATCCCAGCAGTAATAGTTGATATGTCAATTTGAGGAGTCTCCTAGTGAGACAGTGCATTCTGTATTCTATCTTGGACCTGACAACAAGAACCATTCATCTCATCTGCATTGCTCTGATGAAGTAAGTGTCTAGGGAACAGTACAATTCTCTTGGATAGAGTCAAGAATATAGCAAAGCTTAGTTTAGATATTTTTCTTTATTTATTTGAGTGTCCTGCAGTGTTGTTTTAAATATTTCCTGTGATTTTGATCTCTGATGTCACTGTGAATATATACTGAGTATTTTCTTGTTCTTTTATTATTTATTATTAAATATATTTAAACCTTTCATTGTGGCTGATCTGTCTAGCGACACTTAAGTTTTGAGAGTACTTCTATTTTTATTTGGTGACACTGTGTGGGCCACTCCTATTATTATTATTATTGTTTTGCATTTGTTAACTGGGTTGGTCCAGCTGGGTAAGAATTTATCCTTTTTCAGTGGAGACCCGAGGGGAAAAGCCCCAAATAGACATACAAGTAGAGACAAGTTTACAATAATACAGAGCAAAACAATGTCATTAATACAATGGATAAGAAAAAAAATAATGTACTCCATGGAATTAAACATAGCTATATACAAAAACATAATAATAAGGTTGTAAAAGGAAAAACAATGATAATAAATTCAAGATGTATGCAGTAAGGGAATTAAAGTTATAGGTAATCATTTGAAAATAATATGGCATTATTAGATTAGTGGCTAGAAGGAGAAATTGTGTATGTGCAGGGGGCCTCAGATCTGAGGAAGAAACTAGTGCAGGAGTAAAAAAAAGAGAAAAGTGTATGTACAAGGGGCCTCAGAACAGAAGAAGAGATGGTGCAGAAGAAGAAAGTAGTAGAGGAGGGATGTAGTGCTCTAGTGGAAGGGTGTAGAAGGGAGAGCGTATAGATATTGTAAGTTATAGAATTAGGAAAGGTCTTATAGATCAGATGTAGTGTAAGATTGGGCAGCCTTTGTTAAGGGCCTTAAAGTAGCTGATAAGGAGTTGACTGTGGCAGTGATAACTATCTAACCATTTGGGCAGAAGGGGCATAGCTGGTAAACCTGTGCCAGCCTTTCCAAGATGTGTGTGTGTGTGTGTGTGTGTGTGTGTGTGTGTGTGTGTGTGTGTGTGTGTGTGTGTGTGTGCGTTTAAATGAAACCTCAAAGAGTGTGTGTGTGTGTGTGTGTGTGTGTGTGTGTGTGTGTGTGTGTGTGTGTGTGTGTGTGTGTGTGTGTGTCAGCTACTTGGGTAAGGACAAAAAGCACTGGTTGGATAGAGAGGGTGCTGGAGGTCTTAGCTTGGCTACTCAGCTGAGTTATCAACTCTATAGCTATGCTAGTGGGGAGACTTAGTGGGGATCTGGAGAAAGAGGGAGAAACCAGCCCCAGACTGACTGTGGTCTCTGTGCACTCCTAAGGGAAATTGTGCTTGATGCAGAGAGCTGCATCTGGAAATAGCATGTGTGTACTTGTCATCCTCCCAGTGTATGTCCCCCACTGTTGCCTATGGTGAGGATTGAAGGTCCTTGATTACTGGTCCAGTGGTGGGGCATCACAGTTGCATTGACACTGAAGCTGCACATGCCCTAGATAATCAAATTCAGAATAAATAGTAGCCCATTGTGATTAAATATATATTTGAATAAGCCATACGTAATATCATAACAGTAGTAATGTTCTATAGTTCATTCATAGAAAATCTATTAAGCAACTTTGGTGAGAATTTTGGTATGAGGAAAGAATATATAACCAATACAGGATTACTCAAAGAATACAGTAAGATTTAAAGCCTATAGCTGCTAAAAACAAGAGAGAAACCGTCTTAGAAAAAATATTATATAAGTGAGTGTGGTGCTATTTGACAAATAAAAACCCACATATAATTCATTAACTGTAGAAATTTCATTGAGTAAAACATAACTAGAATAAAAGGGGTCTCCAAAAACAAACCCTTGCCTAAATTTGTGTGTTCTGTTCTAGTGAAAGATTAATAGTACATTTTATGACTTGTAATGGTAACTTATTCCATAGACTGGAAATATGTTAAGTCAAGTTAAGAACCAACCCCTCCAGACAGTATGGTTTGTAGATATAGGCTTCTAGTATAGGTGTTTGTAGACATACTGGTTTTGCAAAGAAATAAAATGGCAAATATGATTGGGTCTTTCAAAGATTCGGTCTTTTATGGCTTGAAAAGTGAGATCCAGATCACTTTAGAACAGTTGGTAGACTGCCGAGTATAAGAATACTTGTGACAATGTTAATAGCTGGATTTGTACATAAAGGGAAAGTTGTATTTTTGATTGATCTTTTAAATGAAAAGTAAAGTGTCAGGATGACTTCTTTTCATCTTGAAGATATCCACTTGGAAATTAACTGAGCCAGATAGGATATCCTGACAATGGTGGAAATATGATCAAATGAGAAAGTCATCCATATTAAGTGTCAATATCTTTTATGACCATACCTGCCTAAGGGGAGGTGGGAGTACCTTTTTTGGCCAGATACTTTGCTGGACTTCACATTTAGCTTCAGATGGTTTTCACTACACAGCTTATGTGCACGTTCCAGCTTTTACTGGAGTTTTTCAGTGACAGTGGATGAGACAATAGCAGTGGTCCTCTTGCAATCATCAACAAACTTGTTCAACCACCACACTTCTTGGATATTGATTTGGATGCCTGCAAAATAAATGCCAGTCAAGAGAAAGCTAGCAATGTACCATACCTCTCAATTTCTTATAGCAAGAAACCTGGACAAAGTCATAAATAATGGGGGGACAAAGGCCCAAACAAAGGGACAATTTTTAAATATTGTTCTTACAAATTTCAAGTTGATAGAATAATAGATTATTAAACAAAACCAAAGTGGAACGAACACAATAAGAGCCGGCCAAGTACAATTAGCGTTATTTATTGTAAGTTACACTTTCAGCTAGGACAGTGCCTCGCCTTCCTCAGACAAACAGTTAAAACGCTGTTAAAAGTACACTTTTATACAAACAAATTAATGATGTCATTAATTAGCTTTAATTATTGGTTACTAAGGCAACATGTCAACACAGCCAAATGACATGCACGATATTAAAGCTGATATGTATAAACTTTTGATATGAGACAAATACTAAACAAATAAAATTACTTCAAAAAATATTCCATTCTCCATTAAAAAATGCAACTATTATAACGAAATATAAATATATTCTCAAAATGTATGCAGTTAAAAAAACAAATCCATGTGATAAAATATTTAGTTAGGTTCTCAACCTAAAAATATTTACTCCATAAAATACATATCAAAACAAACACTACTTTAAATATACTTAAGCCCAAAGTATAATAAACTTACAAAACTTTTAAGAATTGCTTGCTAAAAATCATTATCTATCTATAGTTAAAAGCTTCAAAAGACATTTAATCGAAATGTTATCATTGATCCCTGGGAACATATAAGCCCTTGTTCTGATTTGCCATTTCAATTCGTCTAATTCAAGCATTAATTGCCAGGGTCCCCCCCGAATACTTTCATCCCTATGTTGTAAAACTAAAAATTTAAAAATGTGTCCTGGGAATTCAGAGCAGTGTTTAGCTAGAGCATTGTTAAAATCTTTTTTATTAATAGCATAACAATGCTCGTAAATTCTCTGCTTAAAATGTCGCTCTGTTTTCCCTATATAGAACACATTACAGGAATTACACAATGCTGCATAAGTAACACCTTTTGTTTCACAATTGTACTTTCCAGTTATTTTAAATATTTTGTGATTTAAAACCACCTGATTAGTAACAAGAATGTGTTTGCATTGAGAACATGCACCACATTTAAACGTTCCATTAATTCTACTGAAGTGAGACTTGTTATTATTATTATTTTCTAAAAGGGCTTTAAGATTAACTCCACGTCTATATGTAATTCTAGGTCAAACACCCAAAACCTTGGATAATGTTCCATCATTTCTAATAATGTCCCAGTTTTTATTTAATGCTTCTCTAATGGACCAATAGTCCAAAGAAAATGTATACAAAAAACTGGTTTGATATAAAAAACACCCATCACTTTTATTCGCAAAATCATCATTCAAACTGGCTGATATATTCAAGTCAGTAGAAGGATGAAAAAGAACCTGACCTTTAAGTAAAGGAATAAAGTGGCCAACATTACGCTTAAAAAACACTTCTTCTCTTATGTTGTTAACTAAAATACTAGGGTAACCCCTTTTGATAAACATGTTGCAAAGATGGTGACATTCAAACTCAAAATCTGGGTCATCCGAAATCATACGTTCAGCCCTAACCATTTGCCCTTTAACCACTGCCTTCTTTTGGTGATAAGGGTGGTTACTGGCAAAATGCAAAAAGCTGTTCAAATAGGTTGGTTTCCTATAAATGGTACTTTTATATCTGCCATTACTTTTATCTTTAATCAATAAAATGCCCAAGTAATTAATTGAAGTTTCACCAATGTTATAAGTGAATTTCAAAAATTATGTAGACTTGTTGATATTATCAATAAAAGCTGGTATTGCAGCCAAATCACCTTTCCAAATACAAAACATGTCATCCTGGTACCTAGTGTACTAGGTGACATTGTTTTGGAAAAGGGGATCTTTAAATAATAGATTGTTCTCCCAATAAGCCATGGTGGCGTTAGCAAAACTAGCGCCACATGGAGAACCCATGGCTACGCCAGACTTTTGCAGGTAAAATGTACCTTCAAACATGATGAAATTGTTAGTTAAGACCATTTCAAGCAAAGTCTCAATAAGATAAGTGGTGTCATCATTTGCTTTCTTACTATAGAGAAAATCTCTTACCCATTCTATACCTAAATTCTGAGGGATAACTGTGTATAGATCTTTAACATCTATAGTTAGAAAAATTGCTTCAGATTGGTATTCAAGGGTATTAATACTAGAAAGAAAGCTCCACGAATCCTTACAAATTTGTGGTTCAGTCTCAATAAATGGCTTCAATATACTATCCACATGTTTGGCACATGCGTATGTGATTGAACCACGGCCATCAACTATTGGTCTGAAAGGGGGGGACTTGATGTCCTTATGTATCTTCGGAGAACCAAATAATACAGGTGTTTTAGGAGCTAACATGTTTAAATAACGATAAAGGTTCATGTCAATAGAACCCTCTAAAAACAAGTCCTGCAGAGTAGACCTAATTTTCTTATGGGCTGTATTAACTTCATTAGAGTGACTTGAATGTAATTCAAAGTACTTAGATGTTCCATCAGCCTGTCTACATATACACAGTGATCCATAAAAACCAAGCCGCCCCCCCCTTATCTGGCTTCATGACTCTAATGTTGCAATCTTTAAGCAATTTAATAAAATCATACTCCATAGAAGAGACATTAGGTTGGACTGGATAAACCATGCGTATACGCTTTTCTTTGATGGCCCAAAAATCAATTTCACACATTGTCTCGAAAATGCTTAATGCTGGATGTAATGGAGGGTTAAACACACTAGAAACTCTTAAGGTGTTAACCATACTAGGCATAGGGCCCATTAACAGTTTGAGATTGAGTCTGCGAATAAAAAGTTTTAGGTCCATTATAGTTTTAGTAATGTCAAAAGGCTTTCCTGGGACAAAGGACAGCCCTTTAGATAAAAAGTCAACAATGTCTTGTTGCACATCTAAAGAGGTGTAGTTATATATGGTAAAATCACCCTCTCTACTAAGATGGAGACAGGGCATTTGATCTATAACCATGGTATAAGCTATCTCCTTCGCTGTCTTCTCCTGTTCCTCGATTGTTGCTGATTGTAATTGGGCTGTCTATTGTTCTGTCGAGAGTTGGAACTCGCACGAAAATCCTGTTGATTCTGGGTTTCGTCTCCATCTATAATGTTTGGGTGTCCATCTCTTACATTTTGATTTTGCCCTATAATTGCTTGTTGTTTATTATCACGAGCTAATAATCTTTCACTTCTCCTTATTGGTTGAGCATGCCCTTCATTAGCTCCCGAATTATTGTTGTTATGATTAGAGTTAGAAGTTGTTATTTCATCACTATTATAGTTAACATCCATATCACTAATGGGACTTGATGAGCGGGGAAGCGGAGGTTTAGGATACACTCTGTTGTTATCATAATCCGAAATGTCCCTATTCAATTTCTTTTGCTTAGTGATAAGTAATTTATTAATCGTTGCTTCAATGCTTGTAAATATCCTACAAAATTCATATTTATATCTAATAAAATCAACATGTGTTTTAATAACGTGTTCTAGTACCTCTAATTCTGTTTTAAGAATGTCAATGTCTTTATTATAGAAGTTAATAAGGGCATGTAAAAATTCACATCCCTGTCGATCGAAAAGTTCCACTAGTTCCCAGTGAAAAGGTGAATTTTCAACTAAACCAGCTGGATATCTCCACTGGCGTTGCCCCTTGGGAACCATCTTCTTCCGAATGCATTCGTGTAGATATGATACTTCAAGCTGCAATTTTTTACATTTGAACAACTTTGTGTCAAAGTCATTAATGCTAAGAAGAAGCGCATTTTCTGGTCGCCCATTCGAATCGATAGGGGACACAGCTTGTGAATTAACTTGATTAAAAAAATTTTTATTACTCAAGAAGGTTTCCATAGAAGGAATAGTGTCCTCTGACCTTCCGATTTGCTGATTGTAGGGACCCTCAACGGTTAACTGTCTATTGTTAGCATCCAAATTATTAATGTTCTGCAGCAAAACATTCATTAAATTTTCATTACGAATGCTACCTTCATTAGATGAGCTCAAACCACAAGATTGGGTGCGGTTAACGACATTTGTTCCGTTTGTTCGATCATTGTTAGTGGTACCATCCACACTGGGTCTAATCAAAGCAGTGTTTGTAGAAGCTGATGTTAAAATCCTATGCAAAACAGGTCTGAACCTTTCTATGCAAAGACAGACTGTGAATATAGGAAAAAAGACTTCTGGATTACTCTGAGAAAACACTACAGCAGTATAACAGGTATGTCAAACAATTAAGCATGTTATGGAATGCAGAGGGAGGATGCAATAATGGGAAATAGGAAGTTAAACAATAGGTTTCAACAAGACTTGCTGGACTGGCATGTTGCTGACCAGCACCTACAGCCATCCCTACTGGATCTGTTTGCAGTGAAAAGAACAAAACAGGAAGGCAACGGTGTTTACTTTAAAAACATTAGTACTTCTGGTTAGCACTTTTGTCAAGTCTCCGTACACTCAACTTTATCAGACAATACATAAAAGATAAAAGCCATATTTAAAAGGCTCATACATAGTCACATGTTCAACCATCCCACATGATTACATATCACATGATACAATCCCCATTTTTTATATATGTATATAAAAAACAGTACGTAACCTTTGTTTAATAACACATCCAAATTCTTAAAGCCAGCTAAAACAATCTAAAACATATAGGAATAAATATAGATATGAATGTGTACATATAAAAATGTCCCTATTTAACCTAATAAATTGTAATTCTGCAGAATTCTATTTGCAGTGACATAGATCACAGCTCTGGCCTCTGAGATACCCCTGCAAAGGTCAGCTCACATATGACTACCACTGGAGTCTCTGTTGTACAATACTGACTGTGACACTGTCAGGCCAGCTACCTGGGAAGTTGTAAATATTCATATGTCACTTGTGAATACTACTATGATACATATGCTTGTCTTACAAATGTAAGAGACCTATATAGGGTATGTGCATAGTAAACAACTGCTGCAGAAGCGTGTGTTGAACTGTATGTTATATACTGAGCTCATACCTTTCAACTGTCCAGAGTTTTGCAGACTGACCACATGCTTGCCTCATATTTGTAGTCATTTCTCACACAGTTGTGTTTTGTCTGGCAAATCATTAAAGACTGAAGTCATAGCATAATAGCATACATTTGAATGTCAGATGTCATATCCTTCAGTGTATTCCTGTGAATGCAAAACCTACTTTGTTATCAAATAAGTGTGTTACAGCAATATTTATAAAGTGTCACTATTTTTGGGCCTTTGCCCCCCCATTTATGTGTGCCTTTGTCCAGATGTCTTGCTTTAACAGGTTGAGAGGTATGACTGTGCTGCAAGAGTGTAAACACAGTGTGCCATACTGACAAAGAACAGAAATGTATATCAAGTATTACCTGTGCACTTGTATGTATTAATAGTAGTAGCTGGAAGCCTCAAACATACGGACATGAGTTGCAAAATGTCAGGTAAATAAGCTTCACTTGTTTTACAAATGTATAATATTAGTTTCAGTGCATCAAACAGACATAAATGTCTACAGCTACACTTTGTTGTATTGCCTTGAAACATGAATAATTACTAGTTTGATTATAATTACTAGGTTGAAATTGGAAAAGTGTTTAACTGTATTATGACTTTGTGTCCAAGCCTATACCAACCAACTATATGAGTACCTACATAGCTGTATGGACTCAGCAATACCTGACTGGACCTAATCATCTCTCCCAAGGTAGAGTAAACCTCTATGGTGGACAGCAGCAATACACATACTCCATAATAGGTAGAAATATTGGCTGTACAGGGCCAAGAAGGAGCAGGTACCAATCGCACCTTCTTAGTACCTGGTTATGCCCTTGTATTACGTAACCCTACCCATACTACTAACTCCCCAAATTCCTCTCTGATCACATGCTGGAGCTCTGATCCCCTGTAGGCTTGGTCATCTGAAAGGGTACTTTTAACTGTAAAATCTTACTTGATATATTTTCTTTTCTTACCAATGTATGACTGACATTGTCTTTTTACCCATGTTCTATATCTTTTTACCTGGAGTGTTTTTATTAATTCTTGTTATATTACTATGCTCAGCATACATTATGTAACCTGTTTTGTGTATTATGCTGGATGTACTGTATTTGTATAAATTGATGTTGGAGCTTTTCTCCCCGGGCCTCCGCTGAAAATGGACCTAGTCCAGTCGGAATTTCCCGGTTAACAAATGTAAAATAAAATAAAATCTCACTTTTGTCTGAACAAGCAAATAAGGTCACAGGTGAATTACTCTAAGACTAACTTTGAGTGCAAATTGGACACATCCACCAAGGGCAATCACAAGGCCTTCTTCACATATGTCTGCAATCTCAGAAGTAACGCCCTGTATTGGTGGTCAAGAACACCACATACACATACAACATAGATATAGCCAACCTGCTGCAGACAGGTTAAGTGAAAACCTCATCCCCCTGTCCCCCCATCAGTAAAGGAGGACATCATCATCATGGAGCAGGTCTGTAATGCCCTCTCAAAGGGAATAAACTGAGGTCTCCATAGGTTCATAGGTTCATAGGTTGGTACTAGGCTATCAGCCCTAGGGCCTATACAAGTCTATCCATAACAATTCCTGGCTATATTTTCCCAACTATTTACTTCCCTCGACCCCTATCAGGGTGACTGACATGATCCCTGGTAAATTCCCTTTCTCTCATCCAGTCATCAAGGTTCCTTTTGAAGAGGACCAAAGAGGCACTCTGCTTGACATGTATGGGCAGTCTATTCCAGAGTCTGGGGAGTATCTGGGTCAGGAACCTATCCCTCCACCATGTTTTGTTTATTGTGATGACAAGGTTTAGATCCCTGGAGTGTGTGGCTCTGAGGGATTGGGATTTCTTTAAGAGTAGCATGTCCAACAGCTCTGGGTTTGACATGGCCTTGTATGACCTGATAACATCCCTGGCTGCATCCTACATGAACTCAGGCATGAGCTTTCAGCACCATTACACACTGTAGTCAACCAAAGCCTGAGCACCATTGTTATCCCTTCTGCTTAGTGGACAGCCGCTGTCATCCCTCTATAAAAAGGTGGAGCATCCACTGACCAGCCAGTCATATGCACTTCAGCCTAACTAGCCTGATCTGCAAGACCATGGAAGGCATTATCAAGGACCTAATAAACAGGAACATCAGCAACCTCAAAATGCTTGATCCCAAACAGTTTGGTATTGTCAAAGGGAGATCAGTCCTGTTAAACCTGGTTGACTTCTTTGAAGCCGTCAGCAAACACATAGACAAGGGGAAGACAGTGCATACTGCCTACCTTCACCTAGCCAAAGCCTCTGACATTAATCCCCAGCTGGCCATAATACATAAGCCTACATAGCTAGGCATCAACTTGTATGTTACCAAATGGGTAGCTAACTGGCTCAATGACAGTACCCACTCAGTCAAAGTAGTGGAAGCCACCTCTAGTAGTAGACCCTTAAAGAGCGGTGTACCCCAAGGATCTGTCTGGGGATCTCTACTGTTAGGGATATACTTTTCTTAGGTGCAGACAAAACAAGTGGTCTGTGGCTGACCAGGTTTACAGATGACTGCAAGCTGGTCACTGTCTTACATCCCTCTAGTGATGTGAGCATCCGCCAAGAGACCCTTACTTGAACTAATGACTGGTGCCAGAAGCATTGTCTCAAACTGAATGCCAGGGAATGTGTCATTATCCCCGCTATGGTAGATGTCATCCACACTAGCTATGAGAGTAATAACAATGTACTGATCATGCAGTCAGGCATGAGGGGACTTGTGCACCAGTGTTGATAGCAACCTGACAGTTTTCTACCATATTGGCACCATTGTACGGAAAGCTGTCTACATGGTCCACTTCACAAATACAGGTATGTCATCCAGGAACCAGTAGGCCATAGCATCCTTGTATGCCTCCCTTATCAGACCAATTACTGAGTACAATAGCTCATTTGGCATTTACTTTGCCAGCCATATGCAACAGTTGCAGAGACCACAGAGGTTCCTGACCAGGAAAATCCAGGGTCTGCAACACCTATCCTATACAGATAGGCTGAAATCCATGTTGCTTTACTTAGTCTCATACTGAGTGATCATAGGTGATGTGTGTCTGGCATACAAGGCAATTTTCAAACCAGCCTTGAAGGAGTTTAAGCATATCGGTAAGCCAAATCCCACTCGCTCAACGCACATGCAAGACCCTCACCTGGTCTGTGACATGAATAGTACTTGTTGGTAGGATAGATTTGTGTCCCAAACAATACACTACCTCTAAAATCCACTCCCTCCACATGTCTAGCAGGGTACCTCTCTAGCCTTCTTTAAGAAGAAGCTAGATGACTGCATGGGAAAAACAAAAGACACCCCTGGAATCCCACCTGTGTCCCAGCTGGACAGGGGAAACAGGTGCTGACTTTGAAGTGACATGGACATAAATCTGGGCTAGGCTTATGAGGACATCTGGGCCAATAGCCTAGTATCATCCTATGAACCAATGCATCTAGTACTTTACATGTTTCCTGTATGTATTGCAGACTGTCCTGCAATGTTGTCATAAATGAATCCCTGTGAGTCTGAACTGTGTAGTTACTGCATTGATAAAGTATTCCCTTGTTCCTTTATTAGTTATTATCACATATCGTTACACCTTGTCATTGTGTCTGGTCTGTATATCACTAAGTCAGCTCTTAGAGTACTTGCATATGCATATGGTGGCACTGTATAGCTCACTCCAATAGCTTGGTCTTGATCAAACTAACCATTTTTCTAATAGACTCATCACACAGTAGGATGTTTCACCCTTTGTTGAGGGCCTTACAGAACCTGTTAAAGAGATGGATTGTGGCAGTCAGAACTACCTTAAAGTCTGGGCTGAAGGGCCCATAGGCAGCAAAGTTGTGCCAGACTTTAACAGGAGTGTGTGTGTGTGTTTGTGTGTGTGATTCAAAACTCAAATGGTAAAGTATGTGCATCAGCTACTTGGCCAGAGACCTAAAGTACTGGTTGGACAGAGAGGCTGACAGATGTTTTGGATTGACTGCTCTGCTGAGATGTTAACCTCATAGGTGAGCCAGTATGGAGTGTTACTGGGGATGTGAAGAAAAAGAAAGAAATAATCCCCACACTGACTGACACCTCTGTGTGCTCTGAAGGGTAATTGTATTTCAATGTGCATGTACTCGTCATCCTGCATTGTGTACATCCCTCACTGGTAGTAGTGGTGAGTATTTAGGTTCCCTGCTGATTGGGCCAGTGCAGGGGTGACACACTGACAGTACGTACTGGTGGATACAGATGGCATATCACATCATGTACTATCATTGAGCCCCTCTCAGTCTGACAATATCATACAGGGTTATTTCACTGATTTTCCAGGTCTCCTTGACCATTGCTGACATACTCTGCCTAGGTGAGTGTGTACTCCACACTTGTATCTGATTGTCTCACATCTATGGCTATCATACCTGGTGACCCCTGCAGCAGAACAGCAAGCTATAGTTAGTAGTAGAGGGTGGATGCTAGCACTTGGTCAGCAGCAGTGCATACATACTCTGCATACAATGTAAGGGAATGGATACAGTACCAAATACCCAGGTACCATCACTGTGCCCCCAGGGGTCTGGCATGCCACAGGCACATTCCCCAAACTATGTGAACAAACATCATGTATTGTTCAGCTTGTGTGTGGAAATACATATTTGTCTGACAGAGGGGTCTACATCTTTCAGGAACATGTATGCATTCCACAAACATCTGGGTGCTGAAGATGTAAGACATCTATGAGGAGGTCACCATACAACATGTATGCACTGATCTCAGTTATTGTGTAGCTCAGATGTTCCAGGAATGCCCACATACACCTGTAGGAGCACTCACCTATTTGTGAGATGTAGGGTTGAAGACATGGTACTGTAATGCTGCCCATAGGGGACACCCAGCAGTCAATGGGACTGATGTGTGTGGACACATAACAACACAGAATGTCACAGCAGACAGGCCACTTATGGTATTTTATGTTCCATACCAGGTTACTAGACTGTGGGCCCTGAGCAGCCATGTCCCTAGGCCACATGTTAGCCCATGTAAATGCAAGGCAGCAGCTGATGTCCCCATCCAACAGGGACACAGGTAGTATCCCAAGGGTGTAAGTGCCATTTACCATCCAGTTGACCATGTTATACCTGCAAAGGTGTAGATAGCTACTTTGCCTGATGTGGACAGGATGCCCATTCCCCTGCAGGGTGACTGTGTGTGACACACATCCAAGTTGCCAACAAGGCCAGTCCAGGTCACTCACCAGGTGGAGGCTGTGTGTGTGTGTGTGTGTGTGTGTGTGTGTGTGTGTGTGTGTGTGTGTGTTAACAGAGAGGAGCATGACTTGCACTCATGCAGCATTCCCAGCAATGTGAAGTGTGTGATTGCCTGGCATGCCAAAGTAAGGTAACTCTTGAGGGGTATGTATGACACCAGGTAGAGGCTTGGCCTCATACCTATAGGTGTACGGCAGATGTCAGATGGGCTGGTATGCCCTGTCAGGGAACTTCTGTGATGTTCCCATCTGCTGCATGTGCCATATGATGTGAATGATGAATGGAGAATTATGCACATTAATGGTCCTCATTGGGGGGAACAAGAAACATCAGCATCAGGAGTGCAATGCATGCTGTAATGCCAGTATGGTGAAACTACCCACACACATACTTTGCTGATAGATGGCAGGGGTATGATGTAGGTATTAGTGGTGGATAGTGCTAGCAAACATAGATGTGCAGGATCTCTACATAATGTTGCCCAATGTATGAGGTCCTGTGATGTGTTTCCCTTTTCATGCCTTTCAGGTGGAATGTCTCGACAGTGGCAACCAGGCTTTTCTGACTCTGAGATTGCAGCAATACTCAATGCTGTAAGACTGCATCACACAGTCCTGTTCAGTAGAAGCAGACAGAAACTGCAAGAATGGACCACACTGTGGCCCAACCTAGTGTCTACTGTTAAGAATCTGGGTCAGCATGGCCGAACCTATGAACAGATCAGGCACAGGACAACTGACCTTATTAACCATGCCTGGCAAAGGGCTGCAGCTGTGGCCAGGGACCATACAGCCACAGGTGGGGGTCCAGCTACGCAGGCCCTACTGACACCAACTGTGGAGTTCCTTGCCAACCTTGAGGTAGCCACCACACCCCAGGATAACGTACTCATCTATGTTGTGGAGGTGGGTGGCACCCAGACAACAGGCAAGGAGCATCCAGGTAAGGCCCCAGTGGACATCACTTCAATACTGTATCATTCATACTGGCATCCTTGGAATATCTAGATGCATATGTCAGGTCAAACTGCATTTGTGGGTACGGTGTTATAATGCACACAAGTGCACATCTATGGTGAATGACAGCAAATTGTGTAGTATCTTAGCCTGTATTGTATATTTTCAGAAATGCATCATTTATCCTGTACCAATGCCACATGTGAGTGTGCTGACAATACCTCTCACCCACAATGACATAGGTCCCTCTGGTCTGACTGGGAAACAGCAGCCTGAAGCCAGAGAGTATGGAAATGTCTTGTTTTGGCTCTTCAATACCCTAGGCATGTTAAGGGCATTCATTTTTCCATGCACACAACTGTTACTCTTGGCCATATTGCAATATGTGCATGTTCACTTGTGGTGGGGTTATCTGCAGTGCATCACAGTGTTCATCACAGGACCCTATTTGCAGGAGCTGTAGTATTTCTGTAGGTGTTGCCACTGTGCTATACAGGGGTACATCAATATTGTGTGCACGGGTGCAGTGTGTGTTAGGTGAAGGTCCATCCCCTACTTCCACTCTTCACATATCTTAGAGGTGTATATTAGTAGTAACATTAGGTGGGCATCGCTGCACTGAATGTTGTTGAGGACCTGTCCAGAGTGTGTCTGTTGTGGTCTGATTGTGTGTAGTGCATGTCATCATTCAGATATTGTGTGGTTTATATAATGCCTTTGTGCCACCTCACCTGTATGCGTGTGTGTGTGTGTGTGTGTGTGTGTGTGTGTGTATCAGCAAACATTATAGTGCAGGTATTAATTTACATATGTTGTCTTCCCCTCACAGGTGAACATGGGAGTTGGTGTCTCTCCCCTCACAATCTGATGTCAGTGCCTTTATGGACTCTAATGATGATGGTGGTCATAGTTAAGCACAGGTGGGGTTGCCAGGGGCTGAATTTGTGTCATTGGTTTGTTTCCCACTTTCACCCACAATGTCCCCGCACACAGTTAGTATGCCCACACATATCCAGTCCCCAGCAGCTACAGATAATGGACAGTTAGAGGGTGGTGGCATGGAGCAGACTAATGTGGTGACTATGGCAAGTGAGAGTGTAGACACTAGCCATAGCCAGAGAGCAGGTGAGCTCCCACACAGGTGGATGGACAGGGGTGCTCGAAGGAGGACTGCTGCCCATCAAGCCGCTGTCACAATTGTCACAGCAGGTGTCACCAGATGCATGTTTCGGTCCATCAGGGAGGCACAGGCTTGTTCTGAATGCAACACCAGACAGATGCTCAGGGTCATGAGTACAACACTTCCTGTCATGCATAATGACCTCCACGGCCTTGGTGATGCCACACGTTATTACGCTGATGTTGTGGATAGACAGTGGAGTGAGACATTGTCATGCCTCGACCATGCAATGTCTGTGCTTGAGCATGTGGTGGGAGTAGGGCATCGTCCACTTGGACATAGGTCAGCAACAAGATCAGCTGGGAGTCCACGTGGCCATGCACATTCACACTCCTGTAGTGGCAGTACCACCAGCACTACGGAAGGGAGGGTGCTGTCCACACCACAATAGAGCAGGCCATGGGCACATGATCCTGGCCAGTCCCATCAGGCAAATGGATCTAGCAGACAGCAGTCACCATCGTGGAGTAGTACTGCTTCTGGCCTTGGGCCTGGTGGTGCCAGTGAGACTCCTGGCAGAGCCAGTTCCCATGTCCGTGGCTGGAGACAGTGAACTCTACATCCTGCCATGTACGGTCCATGGCTATCCATCATATCCCTGTGTAGGGCAACCACGTGGCTGGACTGCATGCATACAAACACTCACACATCTCTATCACAGGCAGGTAACCACCAGATGCACACAGCTCCTCTTCACAGCCCAGTTGAGCAACACCCTTACACACACACACACACACACACACACACACACACACACACACACACACACACACACACACACACACACGCGCACATTATGTCAACCGTATGGCCCAGCCTAGGCCTCTGGCAAACCCACACCACACCCTGTGCATGTGATGATACCTGTGCTACATCCCTGTTATCCATACCATCAATGCAGAGACATGCTAATATGGGTCTGATGCACAGGGTGAATATAGTGCAGTGTAGTAATGTAATGCTGTGTAAGGTGCTATCTGCTGGCAATTGCTATGGGCACACATCAAAGTGTATGTACCTTTTCAGCCATGATGACTTATTCTTGTGAGTACTGCTGACTGATTGTAGCCTCACATACTATATTCTGTTTGTGTTCCAGGTATGTGTGTGTCTGCAGGCTATGGGCCTGCTGACATCACCAACGATGAGTATGGCAGAGTGGAAACACAGTGACCTTTTAATAGCCAAGGTACAGCTGTATAATTACATGTTTATCAGGTGTGTATGCATGCAACATTGTGTGAGGGGTCACTTGGGGGCAGACAGTGTGATCTTGCATACATACCCCTTGACACAGCCAGCTAGCCTGCATACATAGTGTCATAGTTTCATAGTATAGTACTAGGCTATCTGCCCTGGGGCATTTGTAAGCCTAGCCATAGTGATGTGGCTTTTGCCACCCCATGAAATGGTACAAAAATGTACAGAATAAATTTAGAATACTGTGCCTCTGTCTAGTAGTGACACAATGAAGGTCCCCTTATATAATAGAATTAGTTTACTGTGCCCCTGTCCAGCAGTGACACAGATGTGACCCCTGGGGTAAACTTACGATCTCCCATCCACTCATCAAGATTTCTCTTGAAGAGAGTCAGTGAGGGCTCTGCCTAATACGAACTGGGATCTTGTTCCAAAGCATGGGAAGCCTCTGGGTTATGAATCTATCCCTCCAGCATGTCCTATTCATACTTGTGCGAGGTTTAAGTCTTTAGCTCTTGTGGTCCTGATGGATTTGGATTTTTTGAGGTGGAGCATGTCCATCAGATCCTGACTGGACATGGCCTTGTACGTCAGGCAGAGATCACCTCTGAGCAGGCGGTATGCTACTGAATAGAGCTGAAGTTTCTTTAGTCTGGCAGAATAAGACATATGTTGGAGACCCTTGATCCTCTTGGTGAGGTACTTTTGTGGTCTCTCCAGCTGTTGCAAATGCCGGGTGAGGTACATACCAAATGGGCATTGTACTCAATCATGGGTCTGATGAGGGAGGAATATAGGGGTACAATGACATCCTTGGATCTTGATGTGAACCCTTCATGATAAAGTGTGCAAGGTAGAATGTTTTTCTAACCACTTTGGCAACGTGGGTGTCAAATGAGAGGTTGCTGTCGACTTGGGTCCCTAGGTCTCTGATTACTTTTTCCGTACTCAGTGGGTTGCTGTCTATGTGATAATTTGTGGGTACTTTGTTTTTCCAAAAGGGGATGACTATACATTTTTGGCATTTAGTTTAAGGCCGTGACTCCGGCACCAGTTGTCCATTTCTGTGAGGCCTTTTTGTAGGATGTATGTGTCTGCTGGTGTATCGACTATGGCGCCTAGTTTGCAGTCATCTGCGAACTTTGTCAGCCACAGCCCTCCCATGTTTGCATTAACATCTGAGAAATAAATGCCGAACAAGAGGGGTCCCAGGACAGATCCCTGTGGGACACCACTTGTGACTGGCTTTGAGTCTGACATTGCTCCAGTTATTTTAACTTTATGATTTCTGTCCTTTAGCCAGTTTGCAACCCATCTAGTGACATAAGGGTTTACTTTTAAGCTGTTGAGCTTGTCTATGATGCCTGAGTGGGGTATTGTGTCGAAGGCCTTAGCCAAGTCCAGGTATGCTGTATGGACTGCTTTGCCCTCATCAATGGCTCTAGTGACTGTTTCGAAGAAGTCAACCAGGTTTAAAAGGCAGGATCTGCCCTTTACAAAGCCGAACTGGGTGGGGTCAAGTGTCTGTAGGTCCCCTATGTCTCTGTTTATGAGTTCCATAATGATTCTTTCCATAGCTTTGCAGACCAGGCTGGTTAAGCTTATGGGGTGGTAGTTTCCAGGGTCTGTAGAGGCAACCCCCTTGTGGAGTGGGACCACTGTTGCTGTACGCCAGTATTCAGGTACATATCCCGAAGTAAGGCTAAGGTAAAATAGCATTTTTATGTGTGGGTTTAGCTCCTCTTGGAGTTCACGTAACACGCAACCCGGGATACCGTCAGGTCCCATTGATGCTGTGTTTTTTGCTTTGTTTAGGGTGGTTCTCACTTGGACATCTGAGATGACAGGGAGATTACATTCAGCTGGGATAAGTATTTCTTCTTTTGGGGGTGAGGGAGGGGAGAAATTTGCACTGAACTAGTCAGTCAGAATGTTGGCAATATCTGTGGGTTCAGTGTATTTTTTGTTGTTGTGAACCAACTCTGAGCATATCTGAGGGTTTCTGCCCAGGTTTCTAACATAGCTGAAGAAGGCTTTGTGGTTATCTTTAATGTCCTTAGCGATTTTTCTCTCAAAGTTGGTCTTGGATGTTTTTATGAGAGAACGTAGTTTTTTGCTAATGTTGATCAGAGATGTCTTTCCTTCATGGGATTTTGCTCTGATGTGCAATAGCTTCCTTCTTTTGTTATACAATTTGTTTATGGCTGAGGTCCACCAGACAGGACGCTTACCTTTGGTGGAGAGGGACTTGGATTTATTTGAGATTGCATGATCCATGCATTCTTGGAGATGTCCATAGAAAGCATTTGTGAAGGATTCGGCATTGTGGGATGTGGTATCCACTGGCACAGTGGGCATAAAGGATACCATCTCAGTCTTAAGAAGAGTGAAGTCTGCTTTTGAGAAGTTTTTCACTGCGGTCTTTTGTGCTGGGGGTGGGGGTGGGATATGTATATCCAGGGTGATTAGTTTGTGGTCAGATCTCACTAGTGAGGGGTATACTTCTGGTGTGGAGCATTTTGTTCCCATGTTTGTGATGATCAGGTCTAGTATATTATCTCCCCTAGTGGGAGAGGTGACTAGTTGTTCCAGTGCATTTGAATTTATGAATTCCAGGAACCTTTGGGCTAGGGTATTAGGGCTAGAATAATGTACCTAATCTATGTTTGGGTAGTTGAAGTCTCCCAGTATGATGGTATTTTGTGATACATTCATATCCTCCAATGTCTTCAGGAAGGCTGAGTGGGGTTCTTGAGATTGGGAGGGTGGTCTGTAACATGCTACCAGTTGTATAGCAGTTTTGCCTATGGTTAGTTGCACCTGTATGGTCTCTGATGCTTCATGTGTTGCTACTAACCTGGAGGTGTGGGCGTCCTTGATGAATATAGACACTCCCCCTCCCTTTGTGGTTTGGCCCAGGTTTTGGGGCCGAAAAGCATGATATGAGGTATAGCCTGGCAGCACTGGGGTGCTCTCAGGAGCATTGAACCAGCTCACAGACGTCGATGTTCTCCATGCTGAGGAGTGCATCAAGTGCCTGCATCTTGAGATTTAGACTTCTGGCGTTGAGCAGCATTACCCTTAGTTTTTTTCCATTTTTGTTTTCTAAGGAGGTGGGTTTGTCTTTTGAGCCTTTCCTAAAAAAGGCACTATGGGGGTGGCAAGAGCCTTAGCCAATATCCGGAAGCCCAGTGGTGACAGGTGTAAGCCATCCCTTGCAAAGCAGCGTGGCTTGTCCAACATGTCATCCCAGGCAGACAGACATTGGATCCCCTTAGAATGACACCAGTACTTGAGCCAATTATTAAAGCTGATCATCTTGTCTTTGTATTGTGGTATCATTCTTGGTGAGGGCAAGATGCTGCTCAGGGTCAGGGTCATACCAGCCTGGGCTACATAATCGGAGAGCTCCTCTATGTCTCTTTTCATGTAGTCCAGGGAGGTACATCTCAGGTCATTCACACCAGCATGGACAATGACGGAGTCATATTTGTACTTGCTTTGGAGTGACTTGAGTGCGTGTGTTATGTGGCGCATCCTAGCTCCCGATAGACAGCTCACAGTCACCCTCTCCTTGTTCAGCCTGGTCAGCGGGACATCAGTGTGTCTGACTATAGAGTCACCTATTATTAGTGTATCAGGCAAGGTGTTTGGCCTTAAGGGATGTGATTGGTTGACACACTGATTTATTGAAGTATGTGTTGCATGTGTTTTGTTTTGAGGTGGTGGATTTTTGGATGTCTGCTTTGGGAGCCTCTGTTGTTTTGGTTTTTTATTAGAGCCTCCGAGTATGTCTTTGTGTTTTTATATGTTTGGTTTGCAGTTGTGGTAGGTCTGTGTGGGACTGGGATTGTTGTGTGTGTGGTTACCATCTCCTCCTGTCTGGTCATGCCAGCCCTGAGTTGAGAGAGTTCAGCGTCCAGTTTGGCTATATAGTTGCATCTCTCACATGTATTTGTGTTTGTTGGGAGGAGGAGAGGGTTGTCTGTGTACATGAGACAATTATAGCATTGTCTCAAGATACCCAGATTGACCAGCTGAACTGGAGAGGACACCAGTAATCTACCACTCGACATGCTAGAACAGTATAAGGGAGTGCTGTACCTTTAAGGGAAGTGGATATTCACAGGGGTGGTAAGTAGATGTAGTGCTTTACTTAGTACGAGAGTGCTTACTTATTAGAGAAGTATTGAGAACAAGTGCTAGGCTTATAATATAGTGAGTAGTCTGATTATACTAAGAGTAGAGCTTCCTTAAGGGAAAATTTGAAGACCAGACCTGGCGGAGCCAGAAGAAGTTTAACCTTGTTTAACCAGTGCTGCGCTATGCGCACAACCGCGCAAAGCCGTGCAAACACGGATTTTAAACAGTGAACTACAAAAGAGCTAGAAATTTTCCAAAACAACCAATTACTACAGCTTCTTGTGCGGAGGTCACTTCCTACAGGGACAGGTAGGCTGCTCAAGGCTCCCCACTCCCACTGGTGAGCAATGAAACTTCCTTCTATCCAGGTAAGGTAATGGACAACACAGGAACTACACCACAGCCCAGAATACAGCAATGCCTGTAAACTGGTCTAAACTAGTCGAGGAGAAGTGGGAAAACAAGGATTATTTTTTTGTTTTTTTGTTTTTTTGATAGAAACACACAGAAAATGCAGAAACAGTGATAAATCAGTTACACAGGCTAGCACACTTTAATGGGCAGCCTCAACAGTTAAATTAAACAGACAAACAAACAAACTTTCGATCAAATTCGACTAAAATGTAACTTTAAGTGCAGATTTTAAAATAATGCAGCAAACAGTTAAAAAACAGTTCAAGCTAGTTCAGCGTAAGCTAAAGAAGCTATTCCAAGTAAAAAAAAGCAAAGATACTTAAATCCAGAAAGTAGTCGCTTTTCTGAGTTCCCTGCTGCTAGGACCACTCTGCAGGACCACGAGGAGCTTGTCTGAGCAGTATAGCCAGAAAAAAACGCCCAGAGGTGGATTTTAAACAGTGAACTACAAAAGAGCTAGAAATGGTCCAAAACAATCAATTACTACAGCTTCTTGTGCTGAGGTCACTTCCTACAGGGACAGGTAGGCTGCTCAAGGCTCCCCACTCCCACTGGTGAGCAAAGAAACTTCCTTCTATCCAAGTAAGGTAATGGACAACACAGGAACTACACCACAGCCCAGAATACTGCAATGCCTGTAAACTGGTCTAAACTAGTCGAGGAGAGGCAGGAAAACAAGGATTATTTTTTTGTTTTTTTGTTTTTTTGATAGAAACACACAGAAAATGCAGAAACAGTGATAAATCAGTTACACAGGCTAGCACACTTTAGTGGGCAGCCTCAACAGTTAAATTAAACAGACAAACAAACAAACTTTCGATCAAATTTGACTAAAATGTAACTTTAAGTGCAGATTTTAAAATAATGCAGCAAACAGTTAAAAAACAGTTCAAGCTAGTTCATGGTAAGCTACAGAAGCTATTCCAAGTGAAAAAAAAAGTGAAGATACTTAAATCCAGAAAGTAGTCGCTTTTCTGAGTTCCCTGCTGCTAGGACCACTCTGCAGGACCACGAGGAGCTTGTCTGAGCAGTATAGCTTGTGTGTTCCGCAGTACCACAGGCTCATACATGCAGGGGAGGTTACTTGAGTACTGGCACTAGGTCCCTCACAAGCCTAACCATTACATTAACCCCAACAGATTCACCTATCGTGTGGGCACCAGGTAGTCACAGGGACTTCACATGTCTACATATTACACACAGATAGGCAACACACAATGTGTGAGTGACATTATGAAATGTGGAGTGTGGGACACAACTTATAGTAATGTGACAATTAGCAGGACATAGCATGCCCAAGGCAAATGCAACTCACTTCCTCTATTTTGCTACTATGACACCTTCTTTGTGTGACATTACTTTAGCTTACAGTATTTCTCATAACATTAAGGTGCTTCTGATGTGCAATAACTAATCTATGCAATGTTTTGTGTACTGCAGTCTTGGAACCTCTTTTCACTGTTTCAGTTGTTGTCACAGGTTACACATTGCCAAACATGGACTGCAACCTGCAAGGTGGTACAGACATACCTCTCAACTGTACAGATTTCCACAGAATGTCCAGATTATTCTATCATATTTTTGGTCTATTTTCTCATAAACCTGTGTTTTTCTGGCAAATTGTTGCCAAAGAATTGTGAGTTGATGTAAAAAAATAATGGCAGACATTATGAGTTGCAGACATCATACCTTTCAGACTATGTATGCTAATGCACAACCTGTTATTTTATCACCTTTATAAGTTTGTAGGAGCAATATTTGAAAGCTGCCCCTATTATGTGGCCTTTGTCACCCCATTATTTATAGCTTTGTAATCATTCCTTGCTCTAAGAGTTTGGTAGGCATAGGTACACATAGTGGCCATACATCTGACCTATACATATATCTGCAGATTGTCCTGATGTCTGACACATAATTTCTTTCCATCTGTCGTGGTTTTCTGGCCAACATTTTGGAAGATCATGACAGACTGACATTGCAGATTAATGATGGATATTTTCATGTAACAACACATACCCTTTGGAAGGTGTATTCAAATCCATGACCTGTTCTGCTATCAATTTCTCATGTGTGCCACAGCAATATGTGTGGGGTGTGCTCAATGTTTGCTGTTTGCCCCATCTTCCCATATGGCTTTAACCAGCTACATTTCTGTGAGTGGTTGAGAGGTGTGCTGGTATACGCACACACACATACACACACACATGCACGCACACACGCACACATGCACACACGCACACACATACACGCACATTCATGACCTACCCTTGCTGATAGCTGAACCTCTACCTGCCCAGTTTTACAAATGATACTGCTAGATACATAACAAAAACACCACAGAGTTAATGTAGTGCTGAAATGTCTGCCATTAGTATTCAAGGGGGTGACAATTGCAGGGGGTGTTAGGATTGCCAATGGTGGATTCAGAGGGCCTTAACACGGCAGAGCCAACTGAAACACACCCCACACGCACACTGCTTCATGGGGACATGCATTGAAACAAACATGCACATAGAGTTGACACTTCTCATATGAGATGACCCACCTATCTATTTATGCACAATACACAGTGATATGATGATGCATGCATCACAGTGCCTTTGTGTTAGAAACTGTGTAACTGTGCTTGTAAGGTGGATGACATCTGTTGGGGCTGCAACTAGGTTGGCAATGGGGGAGTTATCAGGGTGGAAGAGGCACACAAAATGGCATAACCATCACATACACACTGTAAAGACAGCCACAGGGGATATCCATACAGAAGCACATACACACTTGCTAATAGATTACTAACCCTACATATCCACTTGTATGGACTATAGTGCTACATACACATTACATGTACCACAGAGATTATATGCTGGGGACATAACTTACTATCTCTTACAAGAAGTAATCTTGGGAATGCCTTCATGGATGGTGGGATAAAATGCCCAAAATAGCAACTGGTCTCATATATTGCTCTTACTTACCTGGACAAGTGATAGAGTAAACAGACTTTGTATCAGCATGATGTTTCAGACAAGTATGACATCTGATGCTGACATGTCTGTCACTACAGTAACTGTGACATATTTTGCAATGATTACTCATAAATGCCCATTGTTAGGAGACAGAATATAGGTTGCAAACATCTGGATATTCCATATACAGCTGCACAGATGACTGGTATTGCCTGTATAGTTTAACATGGTGCATGTAAGGCAGATGCCATTAACTGCCTCCTTAAAGTAATGCCATGGGGAGGGAGTCAACAGACCTTAAAATGGTATAACCAACACATATAACAGCCACAGGGAATATGCTTCACACACAAACACACACAGTACTATAGTTCCCAGTATTGAGATTAGAACCCCTACCTATTCAATTATTTGTACTATAGTATTACAGAGTTATTGCATGCGCCACATAGCTTATATGGCTAAAGAGTGTATACAGGTACTTCTAAGGTGAATGATATCAGTAGGCCTTGTAGAGTTGGGCAATGGGAAGTGTACAGGGTGGAACATGCCTCATAATGGTATAACCCCCACCCCCAGAGGATATGGTTCTCACCCAAGTGCACACGCACACACACACACACACACACACACACACACACACACACACACACACACACACACACACACACACACACACAGACACACACACACACACACTAACTATATGGTTCTCACATATTCCCACAATATCACAGTTGCCAGTATTGGGTTTAGAACCTCTACTTGTTTAGTTATTTGTACTACAGTGTTACACACTTATCACACACACCACAGAGCTTATAAGGCTGAGGGATGTCCAAAGGTACTTCTAGGATGAATAACATCAGGAGCCCTTGTAAAATATGGCAATGGGAAGTGTACTGGGTCGGAAAGACCTCAAACACTTTAATCTACAAACATACAAACACACCCACATTTGCCAGAGCTGAGATTAGAACCCCTGCCTATCTAGTTGTTTGTACTATACTGTTATGTAGTTATTGCACACACCACAGAGCTTACAGGGCTGAGGGCTGTCCAAAGGTACTTCTAGGGTGAATAACATCAGAAGCCCTTGTAAGGTTTGGCAATGGGAAGTGTACTTGGTGGGAAAGGCCTCAAAGCACTTTAACCTACAAACATGCACACTTACAAACACAAACATTTGCCAGAGCTAAGATTAGAATGCTTACCTATCTAGTTATTTGTGGGATACTGTTATGTAGTTATTGCATGTGCCATTGAGCTTAGAGGGCTGAGAGATGTCCAAAGGTACTTCTAGGGTGAATAACATCAGCAGCCCTTGTAAAGTATGGTAATGGGAAGTGTACTGGGTGAGAAAAACCTCAAAACACTTTAACCTACAAACATACACACTTATCCTCCTACAATCCAACACTACAACCCGTGAGAGATGCACTTACATTGCCAAACTGGAAGCAAAGCTCTCTCCAGCCAAGGTTGTGCTAGACAATCAAGAGGAGAAGCTTAACACCTGCACTATACCTCAAACAACACATAGCCCTTCAAAACTCACACCATCAATACCCACACATAACAACACTAAACCCTCATATGTGGAGGCCCTTAACATTAACCTGCCCAAGCAGCAAGGACCTCCGAAGCTGAAATGCAAACAACCACCAGTCACAACCTAAGTGACACATAGCTCACAACACCAGTGTGCCACTCAACAACAGCCCCTAAGGCAAGACAATGTACCCAACACTTTAGTCATAGGTGACTCTATAGTCAGGCACACTGATGTCCCATTCACCAGGCTGAGCAAAAAGAAAATTACAGTCAGCTGCCTGTCAGGTGCCATAATGCATGCACTCAAGTCACTCCACAACAAGTACAAATACGACTCTGTCATTGTCCATGTTGGAATGAATGACTTGAGATGTACCTCCATGGACTACATGAAAAGAGACATGGAAGAGCTCTCAGATCATGTGGCCCAGGCAGGTATGTCCCTAGCCCTGAGTAGCATCCTGCCTTCACTCAGAATGATACCACAGTATAAGGACAAAATGATTGACTTCAACAATTGGCTAAGCTTCTGGTGTCATTCAAAGGGGATCCAGTATCTGTCTGCCTGGGACGACATGATCGACAAACCATGATGCTTTGCCAGAGATGGTCTGCACCTGTCACCCCTTGGATTCAGGTTACTGGCTAAAGCTCTTGACACTCCACATAGTGCCTTTTTTAGGCAAAGTTCAAAGGACAAAACCACTAGTGTAACAGTTACAAACATGCAAAATCGGAAGGTAATGCTACTCAATGCTAGAAGTCTAAACCTCAAAATGCACTCTCTCTCGACACTCCTAAAATTGATATCTGTGCAGTAACTGAGACCCGGATCAATACTCCAGAGAGCTCCCCTGCAATACCAGGCTACAATTCTTACCACACTATTTGGCCACCAAACCAACACTGAAACACTAAAGGTGGAGGAGTATCCATATTCACCAAGGATATTCACACCTCCAGGATAGTTGTCCAACACAATGCATCTGAAATTCTCCAGGTGGAACTAACACTAGGTAAGACTGCAATCCAAATTGTAGTTTGCTACAGATCCCCCACCATGCCCCAAGATTCTCACTACACCTTTCTAAGCATATTGGAAAATATAAAGATACAACCAAACACCCTAATAATGGGTGATTTCAACTACCCTGCCATTAACTGGGAAAACTACTCAGGTAACAACATCTTTTCTCAACGGTTCTTGGAATTCATGAATTCCAACGTCCTGGATCAACTAATCTATTGTCCCACCAGGGGCTCCAATATCCTAGACCTGGCCATTGCCAACATGGGAGATATAAGCTCCACACTAATGGTCACCCCCTCATTGGTCAGGTCTGACCATAAGCAAATCACCCTTGACATTCACATCCCACCCCACCCCCCAGTAAGGAAACCTCTATAAAAAACTTCTCCAAAGCCAACTTCATGCTACTTAAGTCAGAAGTGACAAACTTCATGGCACCCGTGCAGACGGGAGCTGAAAGTTTGACTGCTGAATCCTACACTAAGGCACTGTACGAGCACATCCACTCATGCATGAATTGTGTCATCCAAAATAGAACGAAGACACTCTCCTCCAAAAAAAGGAAGCCAATCTGGTGGTCCCCTGCCATAAACATACTATACAACAGGAAGAAGAAACTGTTGCAGAGAAGAGGAAAATCTCAGGATGCAAAAAACTACCTTACCAGCCTCAGTAAGAAGCTGAGATCCCTCATAAAATACTCCAAAGCTAGTTATGAAAATAAAATTGCCAAAGATTCCACAGACAACCACAAGGCATTCTATAGTTATGTCAAGAATCTAAATGGCAATGCTAAGATCTGCTCTGAGCTACAACAGGATGGCATTAAATATACTGATCCCAAGGATACTGCCAGTATCCTGGCAGATCGGTTTAGTACCAACTTCACCCCTCCCTCACCCCCTAAAAGGCCCATTTCAATACCAAAAGATTGCCAAATTGTAGTAATCATGGCCACACAGGTAGAAACCACACTCTCCAAAGCTAAGACTACAGCATCCATGGGACCAGATGACATCCCAGGCTGTGTAGTACATGAACTACAAAATGAACTGGCACCTCACCTAAGTGCCATGTTTAATCATAGCCTCACCTCAGGATTCATGCCCACTGAGTGGTGCACAGTTACAGCTATCTCACTCCACAAGGGGGATCCACCTTGAATCCTGGGAACTACTGTTCCATCAGTCTGACGAGTTTGAGCTGCAAGGGCATGGAATGCATTATCATGGAACTTATAAACAAAGACATTGACAACCTTCAAACACTGGACCCCACCCAGTTTGGGTTCATGAAGGGCCGATCTTGTCTCCTGAACCTGACTGACTTCTTTGAATCAGTATCCAGAGCTGTGGATGAGGGTAAGGTGGTCCACACAGCCTATCTGGACCTCGCCAAGGTCTTCAACAGCACCCCCCACTCTGGAATCATAGATAAACTTACTAAGCTGGGCATAAATCCCTATGTCACTCGATGGGTTGCCAACTGGCTTACTGGCAGAACTCAGACTGCAAAAGTAGCTGACTCCAAATCCAGCTCCTGACAAGTGACAAGTGGAGTACCTCAGGGTTCAGTCCTGGGACCATTCTTGTTTGGCATCTACTTCTCTGAAGTACAGGCCAACACTAAGGTACTCTGGCTAACAAAGTTTGCAGATGACTGCAAACTGGGAGCCATTATTGAATTCCCAAATGATGTGGATATTCTACAAAAGGGCCTTACAGAAACAGATGCTTGGTGCCAGAGCCATGGGCTCAAGCTTAATGCCAAGAAATGTATAGTTATCCCCTTTGGGAAAACCATGCACCCATGAATTACCACATAGGTGGCAGCACACTAAACAATGAAAGTGTAATGAGAGACTTAGGGACACAGATGGACAGTGGTCTCACCTTCGATAACCACATCACCACAACAGTCAAGAAATCCTTCTATATGGCACACCTCATCACTTAGGGCTTTTCATCCAGAAAAAAGGAGGTCATTGTCCCACTGTACTCATCCCTCATTAGATCCATTATAGAGTACAATGCCCCATTTGGTATATCCCTCACAAAACATCTGCAACAGCTGGAAAGGCCACATAAATACCTCACTATAGGAAGCACAGGCCTAAAGCAGATGCCCTATGCTGATCATCTAAAAAATTTCCAGCTATACTCTGTGGCATATCGTCTACTCAGTGGCAATCTCTGCTTAACATACAAGGCCATTTCAAACCCTGAGCTGTTGGACATGCTCCACTTAAAGAAAACCCAATCTCTCAGAGCCACATGCTCCAGGGATCTAAACCTTATCATCACAATGAACAAAACATGTGGAGGGATTGGTTCCTGACCCAGAGACTCCCCATACTCTGGAATAGACTGCCCATACATATCAAGAAGAGCACCTTCTTGGCCCTCTTCAAAAGGAATTTTGGTGATTGGATGGGAGCTAGGAAATTCACCCTGGGGATAACGTCAGTTGTCCTGCTAGACAGGGGTCTAGGAAAGTAAATATTATGGGAAGAAATAAATGGGGGAATTGCTTGGCTAGGCTTGTATAGGCTCTAGGGTAGATAGCCTAGTACCAAACTATGAACCTATGAACTTATAAATACACACAAATTAGCCAGAACTGAGATTAGAACCCTTGCCTATCTATTTTGTTGTATTATACTGTTACATAGTTATTGCATGCACCACAGAGCTTATAGGGTTGATGGCTGTCCAAAGGTACTTCTAAGGTGGCTGACATCAGCAGAACTGCTAAAGTAGTGCAATGGGGTTGGAATGGCCTAAAAATCTTTAACCCACATATGCACACTTTTATTTTCCAAGACTAAGATTATAACTCCTATATATCTAGTTATTTGTATTGCAGTGTTACACAGTTATCACGTGCCCCACTGAGCTTATAGTGCTGATAAATGTCCAAAGGTACTTCTAAGGTGAATGACATCAGCAGATCTTGTATAGTAGGGCACTGGGAAGTGTACTGAGTGGGAAAGGGCTCATAATACATTAAACTACAAACATACACACACACACAAAGGCAGATGGTGTGATATTACAACCTATACCTCAGTACTACTACACAATAGAGCTCACCTTCATGCTGGCACATGTGACTGTTTGCAATTGGTATGCAACTGTCTGCAGCAGGACATCACTCTATGCCTTTCCTGGTATCCCTGTCTATGACTCACTCTGTATGTGTTTCTCCCTGGATCACTCTTTATCACTGTCTGTCACTCTTTTCTCCATGTATATGTGTGTGTATGCTTGAAATATTGTTATATGTTGCTCATATATATGTCTGGGTATCATGTGCAACAGATGCAGATATATCACATATGGGCCACCTATAGCTAGCTGAGGGTAATCCTGACTGATGGGTGTAGGAAGAGTCAGTTAAGGTTTACATAGCTGTCTGTATGCAAAGACATCTAGGAACAATACAGTTATATAGTCCTATGTGGGTTTAGACATGGGCTGTAATTCTCTAAGTGTAGGAGGATGCCCAGAATGATCTGCTATAGTAAGAGTGGGACTCCATTCCAGTTGTACTCTGGTCTGGGGTTTTGTGTGCTACAGCCATACCTCTCAACCTGGTAGTGCAAGGAATCTGGAGATAGCCTGCCAAAATGGGGAGATAATGGCCCAAACATAGGGAGATACTGTAAATATTGCTCCTATTAATGTGGAAAGTTGCTAGTGTAACAGGGCTTGTTTGAGCAGGCATTTTCTGACATATATGATGTCTGACACCAAAATGTATTGTGCCATTAATTACTGACAGAAATCCACAGATCATCACAGCGATTTACCTGAGGAATACAAGATGTATAATGCACAGACCGAAATTATGATTCAAACTATGGACATTCTTGCCCAATCCCGCCAGTTGAGAGGTGTTGATACAGCCGACTGGCTGATAAAGCTGTGTAAACAGACCAGCATCTTACTGGCTGGGGATCACCTGCTTTTGTGTTATTCTTCTTAACTGACAAGTCATATCCTGGTGTGACTCATACCTCTCAACTGTACAGTTTGTTGGGAAATGTCCAGATGTTTTTTTTGGGATATTAACTGCATCTACTGTTAAGATTGGATTCTATACTGACAATTTACTTAGAAGTGTTATAATTATCCTGTAATTCAGTCTGTTTTATGCTTTTTTTTTGTATTGTTTTGTTTATATGTTTGATTCATAGAAATTAGTTAAATTAGCTGTATTTACCTAGGAGCTTTTCTCCCCGGACCTCTACTGAAAATGGACATGTATCCAGTTAGACTAGCCCGGTAAACAAATGTAAAATAAAATAATAAAATATGTTTGTCTCACAATTTTGGTCCATTTTTCATAAAATTGTTTTCTGGAAAGTTAGTGGCAAGTAATTAAAGACTGAAGTTAGAAACTAATGACAGAACATTTGAGTTTCAGACTTCATAACCTTCAGAAAGTTCATGCTAATGCATAACCTGTTATTCCATCAACTTTCTAAGTTTGTGAGAGCAATATTTAAATATCATCCCTATTTTTCAGCATTTGTCCTACTTTTATTTATGACCTTGTCCAGATTTATTGCTCTAAGAGGTTGAGAGGTATGGGTGTGAGTACAGAGTGCATTATACTGAGCAAAGATGTCCATTATATGTGTGGTATATTCCACATAGTACTGTGATTTCCATGTATGTCAGTGGCAGAGCAGTATAGGGTAATGTGGTGAACCAGTGAAAGACATTTGTTTATAGGTTAAACTAAAAAAACACAATCCCAGAAAGTGTCTGTCCGCTCACCTTGAATAAAAGCACCATACAATATTCCAAGCACAAGGATGTAATCCAAACATAAAAAAGTTTATTCCACCGTTCTTTAACTGAATTCCACAGCAAATATAATCAACAGTGAAGTAAGAGCTTTCGTCTGTAACCATAACAGATTTTATCAAACTGTTGTGTTTCTCTCCTTTTTACAGTTATATACAAATGTGTACTTAATTAGTATCCAATTAACATTTAAAAATACAGTTCACTAAAATATATTAAAAATATACATACTCAAGAAGTGTATTAGCAGGACAACAATACATCTAAGGTTAATACCCAGAAAAATACTGAGTGTGTAAACTGAAAACATAGGAATTAATGTAATAATTCTCATTTTAAATTACAATTTCCTAGCTTTCTGTTTTAACACTGGCCGTAGGGATAAATGTTCATTAATACCAGGGGATTCTGTTGCGTTTAATGTCAACTGCCAATGCAGTTCCCTAGTTTCTAACTCATTCCCCCAATCACCTCCTCTAATATTCCTTTTAACTATCTCCAATATACCAAACTTGAATCTGGTAAAATTAGGACATGTTTCTGAATGTTTAAAAAGAGCATTATTTTTATTCTTTGTTTCCATAGCATATGTATAGGGCGGCCACGGTGGTGCAGTGGTTAGCATTGCCGCCTCACAGCAAGAAGTTCTCCGGTTCGATCCTCGGCTGGGGTGCCTTCTGTGCGGAGTCTGCATGTCCTCCGTGTGGTCGCGTGGGTTTCCTCCGGGTGCTCCGGTTTCCTCCCACATCCCAAAGACATGCTGCAGGTGGATTGGACACTCTAAATTGGCCCTAGGTGTGCATGTGAGTGTGCCTTCTGTGGAAGGTTGGGTGCCGGGCTGGCAACTCGACACCGTAAAACTCCACTGCCATTCAATGTGCGGACAGGTGATCCGCTGTGGCGACCCCTAACCGGGATAAAGCCGAAAGAAGAAGAAGAAGTTTCCATAGCATATGTATGTTCATAAATTCTTTGCCTTAATGGTCTTTCTGTTTTCCCCACATAGAAATTTAAACAGCTTTGACAAATGGCAATGTATACGTCCCCTCTTGTTTGACAATTGCCACCAACCATCCTAATAGTGGGTATCTTGTCTCATACCTTGTATTCACTGCTTTCCAAAATCAGTGAACATTGGTTACACCTACCACATTTATTAGTAGATCTAACTGTACTTAACTGTTTTGTGTGTTCTAATAAATATTTCATATTTTCCCCACTCTATTAGTAAAGAGTGGGCTCGTACCTAACCAATGGGTGTACTCTTCATTTCCTTCCAAAATCACCCAATTTTTGGTGAGAATCTTTTGTACCTCCCTGCCAAATGAACTAAATTCTATAACCATAGAATGTGTGTATCTAGCAGTCTGGTTAATTTGTGCTTTCTTAATAACTTGTTTTTGTCCTAATAGGGGAATGAATTTGTTACCTCATCCTATTGTATTCTCTTCTTTAAATTTCTGCACCAATTCCGTGGGGTATCCCCTATTCCTAAACATTTCGGTCAACAACATCAGTTCTTTTGTTAACCCTTCAGACGTTGAACACATTCTTGCCCCTCTAATCATCTGGCCTCTTACAAGTTTCTCTTAATATAAAATGGGTGTTGACTCTCAAATCTCAAGAAACTGTTAGAATGTGTGGGTTTCCTGTGAACTAATGATTCAAAGCACTTCTGGTTAATGTTTTTAATCAACCTTACATCCAAGTAGTCTATAACATGTGAATTATAAGTATGTGTAAATTACTATGGGAAAAGTATTGAAATGGATGGAACGGGTAACAATCCCGATGTTTTAGTTAACCAACATAATGGAGGGGGACAAAATAATAATTATAACCATGATGTAGTGGATGAGGTTTTTGACCAAGAATTTCCCCAGTTGAGAAGGTCTGAAAGGTTACAGAATAGAGATCGTAACTGACAGAATAACAATAATAATTTTTTAGGGGGGCAACAGACACCCAGGGGGAGATTACTGAGGGGCCAGAGAACATACTGGAACAACAACAGGAACAACAGATTTTAGAAGGAAACACAGATAGCAATCTTATTACAGAGAATCTTATTACAGAAGATCTATCGAGTATTATTGACACTAGGAATGGTTTTAAGATTTTCAACTATACAGGTCACCCAGTTACAGATACACATTTTACATTGTTTGAGAAGGGATTTAAATTTGTTCCAGTGCGGAAACCAGGATTAGCACAAACACTCACTGAATTGAAGTTATATACAAGAAAATTAAATTTACAGTTATATTTTAAGCAGTCAATGAATGTACAAAATGTGAATAGAAGTACTTTAAGGAAAAAAAGTCTGTTTGACCCCCCATTAAACCCAGTGTTGGTACATTTTGAGAACACGTGTACTAAGGCAATTTGTAAAGAATATTATGGTTACAAAGAGGAATATCACAACCTGTCTAGAGAAGAAAAAATATTATTAAATGAGCTAAGGGAGTCAAAATCAATATGGGCAATGAAGCCAGATAAGGGAGGGGGAATAGTTTTAGTAGAAGCACTTGATTATATTAATGAGATAACCAACATGTTACAAGATACAGAAAAATACTCCAGTGTCTCTAGAAATGAAGTCAACATGGTTCATAGGAGACTACAGATGTACCTAGAGGATAGTTTAATGCAGGAGGTCATTAATGAGGATGTTTTTAACTTCCTACAGAACCAACACCCCCTTGTCCCAACTGTATTCAGCATACCAAAGGTACACAAGGATATTTACCACCCACCATATAGATTAATTATAGCAGCTCAAGGTAGTTACACACACCCATTGGGAGTGTTCATAGATAGGTTATTAAAAGACACGTTAATAAAGATAGACTATATTGTGAAAGATTCATGGGATTTTTTAAATCAGATAAAACAGAAATATTACACAGACTGTACTGGTTTTTCAACTATCAATGTTGGTGACCTTTTTGGATCCATTCCCCATGAATTAGGATTGGAATTATTTAATGATGCACTATTGGAATACAGTAATTTAAGTGGAACCATGATTAATTTTGTAGTACAAATGATGGAATGGGTATTAAAAAACAATTTTTTTGTGCTTGAAGAAGAATATTACAGGCAATTAAAGGGGGTAGCAATGGGGTCAAGTTGTGCCCCAATTTTTGCTAATTTAGTTTTTTGTATGTGGGAGAAGAAATACATATTTGATACTGGATTTTCCAAAGATTGGATACTATATACTCGTTATTTGGATGATGTGTTTATTTTATGGAAAGTGGATTTTGAGAAAGTATCAATATTCGAGAGATTTATTAATAACATTTGTGAATATTTTCAATTATAATTCACATGTTATAGACTACTTGGATGTAAGGTTGATTAAAAACATTAACCAGAACTGCTTTGAATCATTAGTTCACAGGAAACCCACATATTCTAACAGTTTCTTGAGATATGAGAGTTAACACCCATTTTATATTAAGAGAAACCTTGTAAGAGGCCAGATGATTAGAGGGGCAAGAATGTGTTCAACGTCTGAAGGGTTAACAAAAGAATTGATGTTGTTGACCGAAATGTTTAGGAATAGGAGATACCCCACGGAATTGCTGCAGAAATTTAAAGAAGAGATTACAATATGATGGGGTAACATTAGGAGGTCATTATATTTGCTGTGGGATTCAGTTAAAGAACGGCGGAATAAACTTTTTTATGTTTGGATTACATCCTTGTGCTTGGAATATTGTATAGTGCTTTTATTCAAGGTGAGCGGATAGACACTTCCTGGGATTGTGTTTTTTTGGTTTGGTTTTTATCTACAATCCTGGTGCTCGAGTTTCTTGCAGTATTTGTTTATAGGTTGATTGGTTGACATGAGGTTACTAGGTTATTGGCCCTGAAGCCCTTATAAACAAATGTCTTTCACTGGTTCATCATATTACCCTATACTGCTCTGCCACTGACAGAGCAGTATAGGGTAATGCGGTGAACCAGTGAAAGACATTTGTTTATAGGTTGACAGGTTGATATGAGGTTACTAGGTTATTGGCCCTGAAGACCTTATAAACCTCACAGATGAGAGTATAGCCCATGTTAAGACATGTCAGCAGCCAGAGCCTCTGTACAACAAGGACACAGGTGGAATCACAGGACTGTATTTCCTGTTTCCCATGCACCTATACAGGGAGCACTTCACAAGGGCTGTTGAGGCACTCGGCTTGATGTGGACAGGGAGTGTATTCTACAGATGGTGGAGTCTGTGGGACATCTATTTGTCACACCAACAAGCCCTATTGATATCACAGACTAGGTTGATGCTGTGTCTACAGGTTGCTTGAGTGGGCCTTGACTTCCAGATGTACAACAGTCCCAGTAAGGCAGGGTGCAGATTGCTTTGTATGCCAGACAGAGGTCACCTCTGAGGAGTGTGTATGGAACTGAGTAGAGGAACAGTGCTGTTAGCTTATCTATGTAGAGTAGGTGTTTGGGGTCCTTCATTCTCCTGGTGAGGAGCCTCTGTGGTCTTTCCAGCTGCTGCATGTGCTTTGTGAGGTACATGCCAAAGGGGGCATTGTACAAAATAATTGGCCTTATAAGGTTAGAATACATGGATCTTATGACCTCTTTGTCCATGGATGAGATACCCTTACCTTTGTGTTGGCCCATCTATGAAGCTTTCTGTGCAATGGAAGCAACATGGTGCTCAGACTTCAGGATGTTATTAACCTGGGTGGCCAAATGCCTCACTACTGATTGTGTATGTTAATGGAATAATATATGGGGACACCAGTCTCCTTGAAGGGGATGATGATGCATCTGCAGACATTCAGCTTGGGGGCCGTGTTTTGGCAGCAGTCATTTGTTTTGGTGAGACCCTGTTGTAGGATGTCCACATCACTTTGGATATTGATGACTGCTCCCAGCTTGCAGTCATCTACCAACTTGGTCAGCCATAAGGCAGTGTTTTTGGCCTGCAACTCAGGGAAGTATATCCCATATACCAGAGGCTCCCCAGACCGATCCCTGGGGTATGACACTCATTACGGGTGTATTGCTTGACTTGGCTACTCCTATTACGATTATTTGGGTTCTATCAATGAACCAGTTTGCTACCCATCTGGTGACATATGGATTGCTGCCTAGTTGACAGAGTTCATGTACTATGGCCAAGTGGGGAATAGTGTGTAAGACATTGGCTGACACAAGGTAGCCAGAGTGCACCATCTTTCCATCATCCATATCTTTGTTGGCTGTCTCAGGGAAGTCATCCAGAGTTCACGGACTTACCTCCCCTTGAGAAAGGCAGACTGTGTGGGGTCAAGTATTTGGAGTTTGCCAGTGACCCTGTTAATGAGGCTCATGATAATCCATGATGATCCATAATGATAATACATCAGACAGTTTATGTTGCTATGTTATTATGAGGCTACATGTTGGCCATAGCTGTCAACCTGTCACAGACTGACATCTGTACAGGCCCATATATGACAGTCAGACACAGGCCCACACATGGGGACAGGGTGTTAATACTACTCTTGCAAACATAGACATCTGGGAGACTGATTTGGTATAAGCTTGCTTTTTCTTATGGGTATGATGTCTGCTTCTCCACTGTCTGCCATTGATGTTTTGACATGAACTTTCTTGTTTGGCACACAGTTTGGCAGACAAATGCAAGGTTAGGACAAGCAGAAGACATACACAAGGCATACTTGTGACCCTTCTGTGACAGCCTGTCATTCCAGGGGTATGGATGGTGGCCAGTGACTTGTTGTCTGTGCTGACACAGTAAGATGGCAGTCATTTAACACCTGGCAGTGCACTGACTTTCATGTACCTGCTGTCCTACTAGGCACTGTGTTACTTACTCCAAGCTGTGTACTGTTGATATGTGTGTCCCCCTTTCCCTAACTTGTTCAGCTTTCCTGCAGTGATAGATATTGACTTCTGGGCAGTGTGTACAACTCCTACCATAGGTGCAGCTACATGCAAACTAGTTGGCACGGAAGGTCTTGTAACATGGACCTTGCCACCCACAGTACTGTACCTAGGCCAGTAAGCCACAACAGTCAAGAGTAAGTCCTGCCCACCTCCTGACAGTATTAACCACGCATATACATGCCTCATTGACCCCCACATATTGTGGACATGTGACAAGTTATCAAGTTGATTGGGACAGCCCTGGGAATGAGTGATCTGCTACTATTACCCTAAAAACATACATATTACTGCATTTCTGTGGTGACATGGGTGTGTTGGGGGCATACCTGTCAACTATACACATTTGCACAGACTGTGCAGATGTTGGCTTTACTTTTTGTTTCCATTTAGCATAGTGTTGTGCCTGTCTTGGAGAATACTGGCATATGACTAAAGACCAAAGGATAGAAGGTAATGGTAGATATTTGAGTTTCAGACTTCCTACCCTTCAGAGACTTCATGCAACTGCAAGGCCTGCTGTGATATCAGTGTGTAAGTCAGTAAGAGGACTATTTCATCATTGTCCCTATTTGTGGGCCTTTGACAGACATTTCTTTATGGTTTTCTATGACTGACTGTCTGGGAGAGGCTGAGTGATGAGTATGGGACCCCATCACTGACATCCATACATGTGACCTATGACCCACTAGTTTATTTGTCCCCCACATACACTGCAGTAAGTTTTGTCACCTAGGGGACTACTGCATACTCTGTGGAAGCCAGTATTGGACAGACATTTCCTGTTGTCCCACATAGCTGTAAGTTGTCTGCTGCTATCCTGGTAGGCCACCCCATTCCCTTGCATACATGCAGCTATACCTTAGATAAGCTACCAAAACATACTACTCCATTAATCTATTGTTAAAAAGAGTGACTTACCTTGTGCCTGTGACAGTTGTGATCATTGTGCTTGAGGGCTCACTCTGTTGGATGCACACAGTACACAGCCTGTACATGGTAAGGTACAGGTAGTGTGATGTGTGTGGCATCCATTTTACTGTATGTGTGTGAGTTGGAGAGAAGTGTCAGTCCCTGGGTCCCTAGGGTGTCAGTGTATGTGCTATGCATTGCCTCTTTACCAAGGCCAGGGCATTCATGGTATGCCTACATTTGCCTACAGGGGCAGGCTCAGGGGGTTCCTCCTCCAAGTCCCCCTATGCCTGTGGAGACCTTGGCAATGGTGGGAGGCTGTGTGCCCCTTCCCTGTGATGTTCATGTCACAGCTGTTTCCACAGGATCATATTACATAGAATAGCACAAACTATGAACATGTGCACACATGTGGCTGGAGAGTACCGTAAGGCTCCACCAGATATGTCAAGGCAGTGGAACCATGACTTGAGCATCCCAAACACATGCTCTATAATGTTCCTAGTTTGTGTGTATGCATCATTATGGAGTGTTTCAGTGGATGTGTGTGCATTTCTGATTGGTTCCAGTGCATAGCCAGCATCCCCCACAAGATGGCCATATGGGATGTCCCCCTGACAAATGTCTGGTACAGCTGTAAGGCATGCCAGATGTGGGAGTCATAATAGCTGCCAGGGCTGCCAGCACACACATTCATGATAATGCCCTGGGCATTGCACATGACCTGGCAGTTGATAGAGTGATAGCCCCTGTGGTTGACATACACTCTACTGTCTTCATCTGGTGGTGCTTTGATGTGGACGTGAGTGCAGTCTATGGCACCCAGTACCTCTGGGTAGTCTGCTACATGGTGGAAAAGATGCATATTGCTGGTCCTTTCCTCAAGGGTGCTGGGGAAATAAATGTGGTAGCATGGCATCCAGTAACTGGTGGAGTACACTGGATGCAAATGCCTGTGAGACCCCCATGATGTCCTCAGTAGGTCTTTGGAAAGTACCTGTAGCTAGTATTCTTAAGGCTACACATATCTTGGTTTCAACTGGGATGAGTTCCCCTCTGTTGGCTTTGGGTCTGAGGTGAGGCTGGCAGAGCTCGGTGAGTTGCTGAAGTATGTCTCTGTCCACTCTGTAGCACTCTATTATCTCCAGGTCATGTAGCCCCTGGAAGTTTACCCTGGGTCTGAACACTCTTCTCCTCCTCAATCTGAGCCAGTTATCAGCATTATCCTCATCACCACCCTCAGTCTTTAGCACATACAGATGTAGCAAAGCGACAGCAGCCCCTATCATTTTGTCAGTTAAAATTCCAAAGTGTGTACACCAATGGTGCAGAGTGCGTGGGAAAAAAAACAGACTGAAAGGTGTTTGCATATTTATACTGTTGCACTGCAGATGCTGCCTGTGTGATTGGCTGACTATGATACATTCATCCTGCCAGCTATATTACTGAGGGTTTTGAATGGGCCACTGTGAGTGGCAGAGTCTGTAATAGTGATTTGTAGTTCATTTCCTTTATTCTATTTCCTTTATTTTCTTTATTTCTGCTGTGTTTAAGCCCCGCTCCATGCCATGCACACTGTTTTAACTAGTGTAAACATTGTTGAGCAGAAAAGGTCCTGCCCTAGACATGAAAACGCTCATCATTTCTTGAACCAGCTAAGCACAGCTAAACAGCCTCAGACATACCTCCTTGCTTAGCTGAACACAAATAGGAGCCACGGAGCTCTAATGTGATTCACCAAGCATGACACACACCCTTTTCATTTCAGCTGCTTCTTCTGCTTACACCACCACATTATAGCTCCTACACAGTTAGGTACCAGTAGACACGGTCTTCCATTTTGCTATTCAATAAATTTTGCTCATTCACATACCCCTACTGGCTTATACCCTAGTTACACCACTACACCGGAGCCTATGTCGTTAGCAACCACTGTTACCTGTTATTGTTATGGTTCTGCATGTTGCCCACTATAAAAGCAAAATTACTGTTTCACATTTAATTGCCTTTTTCCTAATTTTTTTTTTATTTTCTGCATGATCCAGTTTGTGTGCCGCTGCGCTCTGCTTAAATGACTGAAATCGGTTTTGATTTTTGCAATTTTGCAACACTTGGGCATGCTAGTGGCCATAGTTTTGGCCAGTGGCATGCCTAATAAACATAATATATGCTTTACCTTCAGCTGTCATGGCTCAGTTTTGATTTTTGCAGAAATGTACATGGTTACTAACCGCATACATTTCTGCTGTGGACACAGCTATAACACGGATGCCTGTCTACTTCCTGGATCACAAATTTACCTCAGTTGTATGGTTTTCACCAGCAAATGAGATGATTTGCATTATTCCATCTCGTCCATGCCAGAATAGTACTGGGTGGCTCGTGTATGTCCCCAGCCTTGTTTACTGGATCACACAGGCTGCGAACTCCATGTTCGAGCCATGGAACTATGCTTACATGGACATTAGCTCCATGTAAGCTTTACTGAATTCCCCCTGATATTTATTCAGTGAATTACAAATGAAAATGTGTGAAAAATTAGTGCTTTTGGGTGGCTTCCCCCCTTCTTCAGATATATATATATATATATTATATATATATATATATATATATTATATATATATATATATATATATATATATAAATATATATGTGTATACGCATATATGAGTGTGTATGTATGTATATAATGTTAGTAGTGAATTCGTCTTGTAGCATGCAATAGGTTTACTTCATTTTTTTATTTCAGTTTGGTAACTGTGTAAACGGACTAGTCAGTCGTATCTTTTCTGCCAAAACCTAAGTTCTAGGACAGCAACTATTAGAAGGAGGATTTTCAACAAACAGAGGTAGTTTAGAAGCAGAATTTTTACAGTATACAGGCAGGGATTTGTAGATACTAATATGCAATACTTAAAAGAAATTCACATGCTTATATCTAATGTGGCAGTCTTACATACTCCAGCAGTCCATATGCCTGGACTGATAAAAATCCTGCAGAATATTCCAAACATTTTCATCTAATGCCTGTCTGAAAGTAGGAGCTAAGGTTGTGAGGTGTCAAAAACCTTTTAGTGTTATTTGTTTATAGCTTGCATTTATGTTATTGTTGTCTTCCTTTTCTGCACAATAAATACATTAGGGTTGTTTGGTTGTTTATTCTTGTGTTTGGGGAGTGCTGGCATTCTGTGATGCAGAAGGTCTTTTTTAAAGAACACAAGACATTCTTCTTATTCTATTACAGCAGTTTCCAGCTAGGCCTTAGGAGTAGTGCCAAAATGCCCAGAGTTGATGGAGTGTTGATAGAGCTTTCAGTTGCAGAGCTGATATTTCAGCGAGCCATTGCAGTGTTACCTCTTGACCTTATGTGGTTTCGCTCGGAAAAGCTATTGATTATAAATGACCTTTACAGGCTAGTGTGAAGGCCAGAGGGAGAATTGTTTGAGAAACTTTGTTTACTATATTAGCACAGTCAGCAGTGTTTCTGCATTAAAAAATATGCATGGAATTGTTTCTGTGGTGAAAGTTTAGAAGCATACACACACTGATGGAAAGCATAGAAGTATGATCATTGCTCTTTTTATTACGTTTGTTTATTATATACTGCGTCATTAATTCACTACTAAAATTATACATATTTTAAGATAATCAAATGAATGTGTATTAATCTAGGGCATATAGCAAAAGAAGCAATGAAAAATGTATGTGTAGTTTTATTTAACTGAGCAATTTATTTCTAAAGCAACATAACCTTAAGCAATAAGCCAGAAAATCAGAAAGAAAGAGGGCAAAACATATCATATCTGAAAAATGACATCTGTTACAGTCTTCTACTCTGTGTGAATGTAAGAATGATTTAGTGAGTGGAATCAGTTTACATAGCGTACTTCACAGGTATTACAGCTCTGTAACTTGAAATCTGACAGAGCCTGAGCTATAAATTAACGAAAGTAAACATAAACAGCTCCCCTGTCTGTAGCAGACCTTGTAAAAGGACAGACACTGATCATTTTACCAGCATCAAAAAGCAATTAACTTTTAACTGATGCATCACTCAGTTTGTAATGAAAGAGAAGGTGCCATGTATTTCTGACCCAGTTACGTGCCAAGGAGGATATGCTCTTCGGAAACCAACATTATGTGCAGTATATTCATATTTCTGTGAAAAAACTGTCATTATATCTATATCTATATATATCTATCTATATATTATTTATATAAAGGGAAATGAGGCCATCTAACCCTGAGACTTGTATTTCTTTGTGTGGTGTTGAGTAATATTGCTTGTTTGCTGTGTGCTGTGTTTAACATTAATCCCAAAATCCAAACACTGGGATTTGATCCAATTTCTGTTAACTCTTGCTGGGTTCCAGTTACTGGTATTCAAGCCTAAAGACAGAATCTGTTGTAGTCCTTCAGTAATTGAAACATGACATATGCAGAAGTATAATAGTGGCTGAAGCTTGACGTTATGTAATGTAGAAAACAACATTTTGCAGTCCCCAGTAAGAACACTCACTTACTACTCTTATTTTATAGTTTGAAAAGATAGAGTTATAGCTCATTATTAACTGAACTAGAACACAAAATAAAAGCAGTAGTTGTAGGATTTGAAAACACATCTTTAAAATCTTAGTTTTCAGTGGTCTGAATCTTGTTCACTGGCATATTTTAGTATCATTCCATCAGTGAACTGTTACATAGGAAAGCAAAAAAGGCAGTATGAATGGTATACTGTAATATTTTTAGCTTGTTCCTGTAAAATGGGTTAATATTTATTCAAAACCAGACAGAGTAAAATACTTATTTTTTGACCATGTTTACAAGATTTGTTTGCCTAATGACCTATTTAATCTTTGGAAGTATAGTCTGTGTTGTACTTGTGTAATGCAGGGGAACAATGTATATGACATAAGTATGGGCAAGATTTTTTTTTGTTGTTCTCTGCTTATAATGTAAATATAGAGACTCAGGAAAGAATGAATAATATGACAGCTCTTAGAAGGACTAAGAGAAGGAAGAAATGATTGCAAAATTGTTCCAGTTTGTTCATATTCTTATGTCCTATTCTTCCATTAGAACAGTAGGTTTAGGGAGTTCACTCTAAAACGCACTCTAGAAATGATTGAAGTTTGCAGAAGTTTATTATTGAGATCATCATGTTTTTCTGTCACTTCATTCTTTTGTATACAAATATTTTCACTTTAATGGGACTTGCACTTCTTTTAAATGTTTTGTCTACATTACATTGATTTTTCACTTGAAAAGCATATTCAATTCTTTGGAGGTCTGAAAGCCATTTACAGACTGCTCACAATGTTAATGATTTCATCAGTTTGTAAGCTAGTTCAAAATGGATGGAATGTCTTGTTGAAAGGCATTGTCAACCTATGAGTTTTGTAGCATCTGACTTGAAGGTCCAAGGAGAGGACCATCCCATCGTTAGTTCTAGAATGTGATCTATGTACTTTGATGGACATTTTGGCTCAGTCATACTGCCATGCCTTATATGATGTAACAAGTATGTGACAGGTACATTGAGAATATGTTTCATGTATTTTGGCTGTATGTTCTTTCTTAGAAATTGATGTTCTTGTTTAAAGTCTGAATAACAACACTGGATGCACTTACAAGGAGCTAAGATTGTCTTCTTAACTATAATACCTAATTAAGTGCAACTCCTTATTTTATTCGATGTGACACAGATGTTTACTTATTTGTTTAAGTGTATTAATCAGTTAGATCTATGGATTATTTTTATAGGAGACCCAAGATGGTATTTATACACAAGGAAGAATTTGGTGAGGACACCAAAGACATTCTCTGTATTTATCAGAGTGGATCCTGTTATGTACACTGATGAAGTATGTGCATTTTTTTGTTCCTGGTTCAGGATTATGAGTGAGAAAGAAGTGCTGCAGAGGTGCCAGATGTTACTGTGATGTCAAGCTCTACTTTGTGGCACACAGAAGAACAAGGAAGTGTTACAGAAATGCTGACTTCTGAGATGTCAGATTCTGCTTTATGTCAGACACAAGTGTGTGTGGAAGTTGGAGAATTCTGAAGGTACTAGTAGCATAAGTGCCAGAACCATAGGGTGAGGAGGTGTGAGAGCCCCCCCCCCCCACACTTTCAAGAGCTGCTTAATGTGTCCTGAAACTACTGCTGCTGCTGGCATAAAGATTACATGGAAACATTCACACCAGCATTTTTGAGGTAACGAAAGGTCCAGCAGACGGAAATAAATCATGTGAGTAATAAATTACCTTCTCCCAGCTGACCAAGTTTATGGTAACCACAGAAACACCTATGCAACTGTTTTCTTGAGACATACCAATAAACTTTTCCTCAGAAATTTAAGACAAACGAAAAACAAAATAGGGAATGAAGACTCAAAACCGGGGACAATTTTTGAACATTATTAATTAATTTAAAAATGTAATAGAGCAGGTTCTGCATCAACATGCATTTTCTGGACAATAGAAATATTAAACTTTAATATCTGGCATTAGTGACCAACTATAATCCTCAGCATACCTTGAACTTTTGCTTAAGAATGTTGGACAAAGTAAAAATAATGAAGGGTTAAAAGGCCAAAATCAGGGACAGATTTTAAATATTGATTTTATAAACTTAGAAAGCTGCAAAACTAACAGGTTTTGCATTAGCTTGCATTTTTCTGAAGGCTATGAAATTTCAGACTTAAATGACTTATTATTTAGTGAGCACAATCTTCAAAGGTTTACTAGAAAACCATACATTTTATGAGGAAGAGATAAAAAATATGACACAATAATCTGGGCATTCTGCAAAATTCTGGAGATTTAAAAGTACCAGATAATCTAATATGTTGAACTGGAATGATCAGGAAGGACAGTCTACAATTCACTCGTTTATTGGCAAGTAAAAACTTCTATCTCAAGTTTTTATTTGTCAATAAACGAGTGAATTGTAGACTTTGTGTCCTTCCCGATCGGTCGAGTTCAACAGGTTCCTAGTTTTGCTTTCTGGACTTTTTCCGTTTTTTTCTGTTTAGATAATCTAACATTTTACAAGGATGGGTCAAAAATAAAAGGAAAAAAGCAGGGACATTTTGCAAAATTCTGGATAGTTTATTTATTTATTACTATTTGATTACCAGGTAAGTGGGCTGGACAACTGACCCTTTCAGGCACAAACTGGGATCAACAGCAGTAAAAACAGCAATTTATTCAGGTGCAATAAGACATCTCATTCATGTACATACTTTGTATGCTTGAGAGGTATGTTCTGCAAGTAATATTTGATTTCCACAAGTTGATGCAGAAATATGTGTTTATTGCCTTTCACCCACTGAGCATTAAAATAGGCTTTGCCTCTCCTCTCTAGTAACATGTTTTAGCCAGTCTTTTCCTTAGAGGTACATTTCACTGGAGCTAGACTTACTTCTTGATAGCAATCATGTTGCACTATTTAATTATTAAGTCATTCTCCTAGACCCACTTTATGATATTCAGGATAATTTTGGGGGTAGGTAGGTAGGTAGGTAGGGATTTCCTAACAAGCTATGTGAAGTAAGCCATAAAAATGGTTTAATTTCATAGATATTCCAAGGCCGACAAATCTTATGACCATTCATACCTTGCCAGTACTGTCCCTCAAGCAACACCTCATTTCTCCACATCAGTCAGACCCAGAGTACATTTGTAGATACCCATCCAGTCATTTAGTTTATGTTTATAATAAAATAGTGAATCACACTGTCTAGCATGTGGGGGAAGTTTATTCCAAAGGTTTGGGAGGCACTGCCTTACACTGTGCTGTATTTATCTGTTGGTGAAGATTTAGGACTCTGGTTCTAGTACTGGTAGAGATTTTGGACTTGCAGAGAAACAAAAGATCCAGGTCATTTGGGTCTCTAATGTGCAGTTAGTAAGACAGGGATCTCGCCTAAAAAGTCTGTATGATGCTGAATAAGGAGACAGAGCTTCCAGCCTATCGTGGTAGCTCAGGAACATTAGGCCTGTGATCTTTTTGCTCAGGAATCTTTAATTCTTGCTAAATATTTTATATGATTAATGATATACACCCCTAAGGGGGTGTTGTACTCCATAATTTTCCTGATCAGTGCTGAGTATAAAGGAGTGATTACCTCCTTAGAATGTGATGATATTCCTTTTGGTAATTAGATGGACTAAAAAAATGGATATTCTGATAGCCATTGTCAAGTGATGGTCAAAACAGAGGAAGCTATTAGCCCAAGTGCCTAGGTCCTTGAAAATGTTTCATGTTGTAGTGGTATGTTGTCTATACAGTTTGATGTATGGTGGGGCTGGCTACAAAAAAGTGCTGATACTACACTTTTTAGCATTTAACTTGAGACAATTTTAGTACATCAGGAGTTTACTAGGGAGAGGTCATTCAGGGGAGTTTGGGTGTTATAGGGTAACTTAACAACAGCTACCAATTCCCAGACATCTGCAAACATTGTTAGCTAGAGATCTGAGAAGTAAATACCAAAAAGGAGATGTCCCAGCCCTGAGCCCTGAGGGACATGGCTGGCCACTTTCATGAATTCTGATGAGGCACGTGTAACTCACACTGTGTGGGTTCTGTTTCAGCCAGTTTGCTGTCCATCTTACGACACATGGAGCAATTTTTAAAGTAATTAGCTGTTGTATAATTCCAACATGGGTAATGGTAGTGAAGAGTCTTGCCTGGTCAACATACATCATGTGTACTACACGGCCACTATCTACAACCTCGGTAACCCTTCTGAAGAAGTTTATCAGGTTAAATAGACAGGATCTAACCTTCATAAAGCCAGACTATTGGAGATTAAGTTTAATGAAGGTCTTGATATCACAGTTTATGATTTTAGTTATAATACACCCCCATGGTTATCCAGATGAGGCTTGTAATAGGTCTGTAATGATCCATGTCAATTGTAGGGCGACCCTTATGGAGATGCATCACCACTGCAGAGTGCAATTCACCAGGAACAATGTCAGTGGCTAAACGTAAGTTAAACTACTTGAGGACTATTGTCTACAATGGCATATTTAACAGCATTTATTAAGGAACTAAGTATATAATATGTAGTAGCAAATAAAGATACAATCAAAAAAGGATTGTTGTATACCAGAAATCTGACAAAACCAACCATCTTTTCATGTTTCTTTCTTACCCAGATGTCACAGTGTTACAAAATGTTTTATTGAATGTAATAAACCTTGTTAATAGGCTGTGTGATCTGCTTAAATGGGGCAGTCCCTGGCTGTAATGAATATTTTGACTCCAGCTTTTGATGAAATCAAATCCTAGAAAAAGGACTACATGAGCTCCACTCTACCACTGTCCACTACCCCCCCTACATATCCACATTGTGCCCCCCTACTTCCTTCCCATCCTAGCCCTGCCACACCATTCAGATTACCTTTTTCTTGTCTTCTCATATCTTCCTGTACTCTTCAGATTTTTCTGCATCCTTTCAGTATATCCTAACTGGCTAAGATTGCACCATAATAAATGAAGACAAAATCATCAAATTAAGCCAGATGTTTTTAGATTTCCAGAAGCCACTGGGTTCTAGATGCTTTAGGTTACATTTTAGAACATTTATTTAAACTTTTTGAACCAAAAACAGTGGCTACAGAAAGAAATTCATTCTTAGTCTTCATTCTCTTCCTGCAAGCTTGCACTGCTCCCCATATTGCAGTGTAATAACTGTGTTGGAAATAATAGAATTAAGCTGATAGTCTGGAGGTTACTGGGGCCCCAGAAGACATGGGGTTCTAGATGCAGTTAAGTACACTCACCAGCGCTTTGCTACAATTAAGGACTATACAAAAGTCATGACTAGTTAAAGAAATTTAGTCTTATCTTTCCTTTCAAGGAAGAAATAAGTTGTGTGCAAGATTTAATGATCAGCATTGGTAAAAAAATCCATTTCCCAATAAACTGAGAAGATAAATGCTTGCAAAGATACAAGAATGATATTTTAGAATAATGCCTGCCTCCATCCTGCTGATGTTAGATTGGGAAGAAACTGAATGGTTAATGGCCACAGTCATACTTTTCTGCTGCTGATGTAAGATATCATGCAGCTGGTATCTTCACCTCCAAAAGACAGTCACCTTCTGTGTATCCAACTGACAGCGAGACTATAGTAATACATTTAACTTGATAAAAGTTTTGTATTCACAATACGTCTCCTTACCCATACCCCTAAAAGTTAGCCACCTGTATATACTTTGGATATGTCATTTTTATGGAAAGTGAAAAAATGGTCACAGTCATTTATTCCAGTCTGTTGTTCCTAAACAGTACAAAGTAAATAAACAAGCTATGATAATCTTGGAGTCATACCTCTGAGTTTTGATTATGGAGAAAGTTAAATAAATAATGATCAAACTGTCACAGCCTAAGACAAGCTATGGAGACCTTCTGTGCATACATCCGAGGCTTAATTGTGAGGAAAATTAGAGAAATAATATATGACCATAATGTCACAGCCTCACACAAGCTATGGAGACCTTCTGTGCATACCTCTGAGGTTTAATTGTGAGAAAAATTAGAGAAATAATAACGTAGTTTATGGCTACTGGATCAGATACCATGAAAATGTAACATTAACTTAATATGTCATTTTCTATGAAATTTCTGTGTATATATATATATATATATATATATATATATATATATATATATATATATATATATATATATATATATATATCTTGAGTCACAGATATGTTTCTGTTGTGGCAGTAGACAGATAAAATACCCTTCTGGTACTTCTGACTGGCTGGTAGTGGTGAAATAACAGAATAAAATGAGGACATACAGAAGCTATGGGAGTCTGCTGCAAGAATACAAGAGTCTAGAGATGTTGAAAGGACCATATTGAATACTTTAAAAGTACAGGAAAGGAGTGGACTGTTGCAGGAAAATACATTGGTTCCTGACCAACAGCTGTGAGGAGACAGAATGTTTTTTCTGGAAAAACAAAACAAATATTATCTCTTTATAACACAATTGTTCTATGTGCCAAAGAAAATGTTAGATACATGTTTGTGTAACCCTCTGTATCTGACAGACGTTTTGTGATAAAGCAATTGGTTGTGTTTTGGGGTCTGTTTTCTCTGAACATTTATGATTCTCTCTCTCTCTCTCTCTCTCTCTCCCTCTCTCTCCATACTTCAGAGTAATTAAGCAATTATAACTTGCTTATAAATTAAAACCTCTTTATTGAAAAACAAATAGATGAGCACTTTCTCCCTTAAATAAGCTTTGTAAGATCTAAATCCAGTTTACATGCATGCAGTATTTATCTGCTTTAACACAGACATTTAATTAACTCGAGCTGGGTTCATAAATGTATGTTATAGGCTGCTCATCCAAGCTACGAGAGGATAAGTTTCATCTTTCATAACTTTTCTGCCTATCTACTCCTATTGGTAGCTAATAGTTTATAGCTTATGTACTGTATTCCTATCCTATGTGGCTAGTGCATATTTGATACAAATACTTTATATAAATCTACTTCCTGGCTATGTGTAACTATTAGATTAGTAGTACATCACTGTACCCATGAAGTGATAAGCAGATGCTATTTGCCATGTTTAGAGAGTGCGACAAGTACTAATAAATATGTCCCAGGCGTGCCTATGGGTGCAGCTTGCTACCCCTACTTACGCTAATTTAGTGATGTTGGGGTGGAAACTTGAACATGTTTTTAGTTGTCCCTTTTCCAAATTCATATACTTATATGACAGGTTTTTGGATGACATATTTGTGTTATGGGATGGCGACGAGGAAGGTGTAAATAAGTTTATGGAATATTTAAATGGGTGTTCTGATTTTTTCAAGTTTACACACCAATGGGGTAAGGAAAGTATTAGTTATTTGGACGTAACTATTTCACAAAATTCAGAAAGCTTTAAATCAGATATATATAAGAAAGATACATGTTGTATTAGTTATCTTCATTACACCAGTTGTCATCCCCAATTTTAGAAAAAAGAATTTGGTTAAGGGGCAAGCAATACGTGTCACCAGAATGACATTGGAAAGAGTTGACGTTACTAAGGAGCTAGGTAAATTGAAGGAAATGTTTCTTGTCAGAGGTTACCCAGACAAGGAAGTCACTGAGATTATTGAAGAAGTGGAAAAGAGTTGGGGTGTAAAATCTCCTTGTTGGGTATTGGGCTTGGACAGGGCCCCAAAAAAGGAAAGGAGGAGAAATATGAAAAGGCATTAGTTATGGAGTTCAGTTATTACACAGGACCCATTACCAGATTATTAAAGACAACTGGAATATTTTTAAGGTGAATAGGGAATTACTTGAGGTAGTGGGGCATGAACCCACAATTTCTTTTAAAACTGGTAGAAATGTTAAGAATCTTTTTGAAAATAATTTCCCTAGTGGAATAAAAATGGGAAAGGCAACAATTCCCTGTGGAATGTGCAAGCAGTGTCCATTCATTAGTAAGGCCAAACTTGTTATTCTAGAAGATGGTATGAAAAATAAGGTACACTTGTGAATGGTAACTGCAATACTAGCAGGTTGGTATATTTGGCTAAGTGTGGGGGGTGTTCAGCATTCTATATTCGTAAGACCGAAAGGGCATTAAAGGACAGAATGTATGAACACCTCCACGATATCAAAGTGAAAAAGGAAATTAGTGCCTTGTACAAACATTCTGTGACTTGTGTTAATTTTACGAGTTTCCAATTTGGTGTTGTAGAAATGATTAAAAAGAATTTGGGGGGGGGGGCGACTGGAAAACTACTGTGTTGAATAAAGAACTTAAATGGCAACTTAGACTAAATTCAAATGTTTTCCTGGATTAAATGAATATGTAACAGTTAAACCATATTAAAAGGGAAAGCTGCTTTTGTGTAAATTAAGTTAATATGAACACATACATATGTTTTTTTTTTAAATTAGTGTATATGTTTTTAAGGGTTAATTTACTTATTTATAACCAATTAATTAACTAAATGGTATAAAAGCAAAGTGGAATGCTTAAGTATTTTATCTGATCAAGTCTTGGGTTCCGAGACGAAAGTGCTTATTTGGTGTGTTTTTATTGTTTTAATAAATCTGTTGGCACCGGACTGTGGGCTGGACTGCTATCTTTATTTATTTAATGTAATATAAACAGTCATATCCTAAATGTTATACTGTAGGAATCATACCTGCAGATAGTCAGGATAATCTGGCTGAACCTGTATCCTGTATCCTTTACATCAGGAGCAGACTACCCTTTCCATAACAGGATGAATTAAACTTTCTAGTGATATATCAGTTATACATGTGTTCAGAGAGAAACAATAAGGCTCTTTATGTGCTAGGTCTAAGATAAACTGCAGCATTCTATGACAGTAAACCAAACAGGGTGAAATGATGAACGAGATTACTGACTTCTGTTTTACTTTGTTCCATCTAAATGCTGTGAAATCAGTTACATTACAACAGGTTGTCATTAACATATGTCATAAGTCCTAGTTGCCACAGTACTGGTCCATATAAAACATCAAAGTATAGTTCCCACCATGGGAATCAGTGAACCTTAGCAGAGATGTCTAGGGAGAGTGGAAAAAATGCTTTTTTGGACTGTCTAGTCTTTGGTAGTATACTGGATTATTTGATCATTAAGTGCAAGCAAGATATTTATTAATCCATCTATAACTGAAACAAGTAGAAAATAATTCATAGATTGGTAATACAGTACAAAGAAATAGAAATGCTAAGTATAATAATGTTAATACAGTACAAAAAATGTTAGATATAATATAAAAATAGATATAAAATAATATATATAATATAAGGGCCATGCTGCTAAATGCTAGGAGTCTTAACATGAAACTGCACTCATTGCAAGCAATCCTCGTCCTGGAAGATGTTGACATTTGTGTATTTACTGAAACTTGGTTCAAAGATGCAGAGAGCACCCCAGCTTTACCAGGTTACTTGTTCTACCATACGTTCAGACCCCAAACAGAGGGCTACAAAGCCAAAGGAGGCAGATTTTCAATATTTATCAAAGACATACACACCTCCAGGCTGGTCAAATAGTATGAAGCACAGGAGACACTCCAGGTGCAGTTAACTGTTAACAAAACACCTATTCAAATCATGGCTAGCTACAGACCCCCAACCATGACTCAGGATGCCCACTCCACCTATCTGGACTTACTTGAATCCATCAAGATTCAACCCTCTACCCTGATCCTGGGTGACTTTACCTACCCAATCATAGAGTGGAACATCTATTCTAGCTCAAATACGAATGCCCAGAGATTCCTCGACTTCATCAATGCCAATGCATTGGATCAGCTGGTTGACACCCCCACAAGAGGTGAAAATATCCTGGACCTGGTACTTACCAACATGAGTTGCCACTGCAGCACTCCTACAGTGTCATCCTCCTTGGTAAGATCTGACCATAAAGCAATCACTTTCGAAGTCACCATCTCCCCTGACCCCATGCCCCTCGCCAGGGTTGAACAAAAAAACTTTTTCAAAGATAACTACAGTCTCCTGTGAGCAGGTATAAGCAGCTTCACAGCCCCCATCCCTTCAGTTGAATCAAGCACCAATGTTCAAGCCTACACGCAAAACTATATGAGCACCTATATAGCTGCATGGACTCAGCAATACCTGTCAGGACCAAATCATCTTCCTCAAGGAAAAGTAAACCTGTCTGGTGGACATCAGCAATAAACAGACTCTATAATAAAAGGAAAACATTTGCTGTCCAAGACCAGGAAGGAGCAGGTGCAAAGTTGGAAGCAATCTCTCCTTTGTCTGAACAAGTAAATAAGGTCACTGGTGAAATCCTTTAAGGCTAACTTCGAGTCCAAATTGGCCACATCCACTAAGGACAATCACAAAGACTTCTTTGCATACATCCACAATCTCAAAGGTAACTCCCAAATCTGCTCTGAATTGGTGGTCAAGAATACCACATACACAAACACCATAGATATAGCCAACCTGCTGGGAGACAAGTTCAGTGAAAACTTCACTGCCCTGTCCCCCCCCCCCCATCAGTAAACCAGGACATCCATAGCACCTGCCCCCCTCCTCTCATCACCAGGGAGCAGGTTATCAATGCTCTGTCAAAGGCAAAAAATACAGCCTCCATGGGACCTGACAACATCCCTGGCTGTGTCCTACATGAACTCAGGCAAGAACTCTCAGCACCAATATGCACCCTATTCTACCAAAGCCTGTGCACTGGCTTCATCCCAGCAGAATGGAGGACAGCCACTATCATCCCTCTGCACAAAGGTGAAGCGTCCACTGACCTAGGCAATTATAGACCCATCAGTCTAACTAGCCTGATCTGCAAGGCTATGGAATGCATTATCATGGACCTTATGAACAAGGACATTGGCAACCTCCAAACACTTAATCCCATGCTGTTTGATTTTGTCAAAGGGAGATCATGCCTGTTAAACTTGGTCACCTTCTTCAAAACAGTCACCAAAGCCATGGATGAGGGCAGGACAGTGCATACTGCCTACCTTGACCTAGCCAAAGCCTTAGACACTATTACCCACTTAGGCATAATAGATAAACTATCCCAGCTAGGCATCAACCCACATGTTACCAGATAGGTAGCTAACTGGCTCACTGAAAGAACTCACTCAGTCCAAATAGGGGAAGCCACCTCTAGTAGTAGACCAGTAACAACTGGCGTACCCCAAGGATCAGTCTTGGGGCCTCTACTGTTTGGGATTTACTTTTCTGAGGTGGAAGCCAAAAACAGTGGTCTGTGGCTGTCCAAGTTTGCAGATGACTGCAAGCTGGGCACTGTCGTAAATTCCCCTAGTGATGTCAACATCCTTCAAGAGGGCCTTAATCAAACTAATGACTGGTGCCAGAAGCATGGCCTCAAACTGAATGCCAAAAAATGCATCATTATCCCCTTTGGGGAAAATGGTGTCCCCACTATTTATCACATCAATAAAAATGTACTAAGCATGCAATCAGTTGTGAGGGACTTGGGCACCCAGGTTGATAGCAACCTGACTTTTGACCACCATGTTGCCTGCTTTGTAATAAGTAAGGGTATTTTATCCAGGAACAAGGAGGTTATAACATCCCTGTACTCCTCCCCCCTTATCATACCCATTATCGAGTACAGTGCCCCCTTCGGCATGAATTTTGCCAAGCACATGCAACAGTTGGAGAGACCACAGAGGTTCCTGACCAGGAAACTCCAGGGTCTCAAACACCTATCCTAGACAGATAGGCTAAAAGCCCTGTCCCCTCTACTCAGTCACGTACAGACTGCTCAGAGGTGACCTGTGTCTGGTTACAAGGTTGTCTTAGACTCAGCCTTTATAAAGTTGCTGCATATTGATAAGTCAAACTCCACTCACGCAACCTACATGCAAAGTCTTAACCTGGTCTGTGACATTAATAGAACTTGTTGGCAGGATAGATTTGTGTCCCAATGACTACCCCATCTGTGGAATAGACTTCCTCTCCATGTCAAGCAGAGTACCTCACTAGCCCTGTTTAAGAGGAACCTGGACGACTGGATGGGAAACAGAAAATATACCCCTGGGATCCCACCTGTGTCCCTGCTGGACAGGGAAAACAGGTGCTGGTTTTGTGGGAACATGGGTGAAATTCTTGGTTAGGCATATAAAGGCCTCTGGACCAGTAGCCTAGTATCATCCTATGAACCTATAGGTCCATTGCCAATACTAAAACAGTGCAGATGTTAAAGGTTGTATAATAACACAAGCTGAGTCTGTAATGGGAGGGTATCACAAATGTGTGAATCCTTGTTGAGAGATTTAAAGTAAATGTGTTACTCTAATGCTAATTATTAGGAAATGGCAAATCTAATCAGGGCAGGAAAACAGCATTGCCTCAGGTCACATAAGCTGAAGCTAGGGAGATTTATTTCATAAACTTAGAGATAAGATTATGGAAGGGTGACTATGCTGGCATGAAGTAAAAGGTACATTTTGGCCTTGAGAAACATCATCAGTTTACTCCTCTTATTGAAACTGATGCAAGTAAGGAAAAAGAACAAAATAATAAACTCAAGAGTCTAAAACAAATGTATATTGTATGTTCTGCTGGTTATATTGTGGAGCTTTTCTCCCTGGACCTCCACTGAAAATGGGCCTTTTTCTAAGCCTAGTTGGATACTCCCAGTAAACAAATGGAAGTAAATAAGTAAATAAATAAATAAAACATCTTTGTCTAACTACTAATAAGTAGGCAAGACTTCATCAGATCAGTGTAGAACAGTACAATGACATTAAGTGAATTCATGTGGTTAATTCCACTAAATAATGTACATGACAGACGTGATTATAAGACCAGAAAAAAAAAATCACAAGCTTTAGCAACATTAAATAATGAGTGTATGTAAACCAGTATTAAAATCTTGTACATGTTAATGCAGGAAATTTTAACACTTTACTAATTGAGTATCTTACAGATTACCCCATGCATAAGGAACATAGGCACTGCCCCAGGTGTAAACTTGTGATTTCCATTTCATTGATCCAAATTGTGTTTGAAGAGGGCCAGGGAAGGACTCTGCTTTTTGTGAATAGGAAGTCTGTTCTGAAGAAGGGGGAATCTCTGAGACACATATCTGTCTCTCCAGCTTGTTTTGTATGAGTCAGTGACTAAGTTTACATCCGTAGATTGCATGACCCTCATGCCCTTTGACTTGCAAATGTGTTGCAGCACCATCAGGCCAGGATTTGTGAGTATCTCATAGGTCAGGCATGGATCACCCCTTAATAGTCAGTAGGAGACAGAATAAATGGATAAAGCTTTTAGTCAGCATAGGACATGTTGTTTACACCCTGGATTTTCTTTGTCAGGAGCCTCTGAGGTCTCATCAGCTGCTGTAATTACCAAGTCAAGTATGTGTCAAATGGCACATTGTACTTGAATATTGGTCTAATGAAGGCTGAGTACCGCAGGACTATAATTTCCTTGAATCTGGATGCCATGCCTTTATTTACAAGTTGTGCCACATAGAAGGACTTCCTCACTACTATGGACATATGCCGATCAAAGTTCAGGATACTATCTATCTGTTTTCCTAGATGTCTCACCTCAGAGTCTACTCTTAGGGTGTACTATTGATGTTGTAATTTGAAGGGATATTTGACTTCCTAAAAAGTACGATAATGCATTTTTTTCGCATTTAGTTTTAGGCCATGGCTCTGGCACTAACCATTTGTCTGATCCAGACTCTACTAAAGGATATCTACATCATTGTAGGCATCATTGCCCCATCTTGCAGTCATTGGAAAACTTTGTCATCCAGAGGCCCTCCACATTAACATTGACTTCAGAGAAGTGTATTCCAAACAGGAGTTGTCCCAGCGCTGAACCCTGTGACACATCACTAGTAACTGGCCACTTTCTGGATTTGGATTCACACACTTTAACCACATATGTCCAGTATGTGAGCCAGTTAGCTATCCATGTGGTTATGTAGGGATTTATGCCCAGTTTTGTGAGTTTATTTATAATACCTGAGAGGGAAATTGTGTCAAATGCCATGGCAAGGCCAAGGTAGGTGATATATACTGTTTTACCCTCATCCATGGCATTTAGTGACTTTCTCAAAGAAATCGACCAGATTCAGTAGGCATGACCTGCCCTTGACAAAGCTGAATTGGATCAGGTTTCTATGTCATTATTTATCAGGTCCATAATTATTCTTTCCATGGCCTTACATATCAGACTTGTCAAACTTATGGGTCTGTAATTTCCCAGATCAGAAGATGGTCCACCCTTTATGCAGAGGAATGACTGTTGCTGTCCTCCACTCTATTGGGAAAAAGTCAGTCCAGAGGTTGTGGTTAAATAGAGATCCTAATGTGCCTGAGAAGTTTTGATTTAAGCTGTTTAAGAGGCAATCTGGTACGCAATCAGGCCCCATGGAAACCATGCTTTTAGCTTTAGAGAGAGCAGTGGCAACTTCTTCTTTGGTGATAATTGGTGATGGAGTGGTAGAAGGTATTTCTTGAGGGAGAACTGGGTGTGATGGGGAGGTGAAATTTGAGATGAATTTGTCAGCTAGTAGATTTGCTCTAGCTTCCAGCTGAGAATAGGTGATGCCATTTAAAACTAATTATGCACATTGTTGGGTGTTGCTCTTACGACTGCAGACATAATTGAAAAATGCCTTATGGTTATCCTTAGCTTTGGAGGCCATTTTTGCCTTAAAGTCTGCTTTTAATGACTTGACTTGTTCCCTGATTCAGTTGTTTAGATTAATGAAGGACATTTTGCTCTGTTGTGTACATTCCCTCTTACTTCTTGACAGGACTTTCTTTCTTTTATTCTACAACCTATTAATACCAGGGGTCCACCAGTGTGGCTTGTTTTTTGCAGTTTGACCTGGATTTATTTCCATCTTGTACTGCCGTTTCTGTGTAGTTGTTTATATGGTCATACAGGGCTTTTATGTATATCTCTGCATTGGTTTCTGTGTTTTTTTGGATTTGGGGGAGCTTGGAAACTAGCTATGACATCCCTTAACAGGGGATAATTTACCTTCAAGAAGTTCTTAAAGATTTTGGGGTTAGGTGGGGGGACTAGTTTTACCTTTTGTCTGTTTGGCAATGCCTAAGAAAGGCACGGTAGGGGTGGATAATGTTTAAGCCAGTATCTGAAAGCCTAGAGGTGGCAGGTAAAGACTATCCCTGGCAAAGCAGCATGGCCTGTCAACCATGTCCTCCCAGGATGACAACTATTGGACTCTTTGGAATGACACCAGTAGCTGAGCCATTTGTTAAAGTCAAGTATAGCTCCTGTGTTGCCTACAGTTGAGCAAGTTGTTACTTTCTCTACTATGTGAAATACAATTTTTCAAAGTTTCTACAGTGTAGAGCCTGTATGGTTTGTGGATTATTAAGCTATTTCAGTCGGATGACTGATAAGTGTTTTTGTAACATTTACCTTTAGGGCATTGATAGTCTTGTGCATGTACAATGCTCTAAATGCTATGCAGATAGCCCTGTAAACTACAAAATTGCTTTTGCAGTCATCTTTCACTGTGCTGTAATATCTCTTTTTGAGTTCAGACAATAAAAGCAATTTGCTTTACTCATAAAGTCACAGCACCTGCATCCTGCAGGCATGCAGGGAAAGGTGCCAGCACTTGACTCTGTGGTTGGCAAAGCATGTCCTTCTATGCAGCTCCTAATATTTTACTGTTTACGATAGGTGAAAATAGACTCATGGTCAAGTATCTTATTAATAGAATAGTTTCAATGGGTGATGCTCCAATTTTCACGCATGGCACATTTTATTTCCAGAGTCCTTTGAAGATGTGAGACTTACACTTTTCTCATGTTTTTCTTTGTCAGTATCTTTCTGTGAACTCACTGTATTAATTTTTTCTCTTTGTGGTGGGTTGAACAGAGTTGGGTCATTGTTCTGTTGCATGGTTGAAATGGGGCAGAGTATGCCTTTTATTAGGTTTTCACTGTACCCCATTTCAAGAATGTTACTTTGTAGTTTGTCCAGATTATGTAGAATCTGCATCATTTCACCAGACACACAAACTATCCTCATCCCTTGTAACTTTGTAACATTTTTCTTTGTGATTTTGGGGAGGATGCTATTTGCATGCAGCAATAGGCTGACCCATGTGGATTTTCTAAACAGGTCATTGTTTAGGACTGTATCACTTTCATTTTTACAAATGGTGAGATCCAGAAATTCTACTTTTTCAAAGCTGTAGTGGTTAGTCAAATGCAGGGCGTCTGTCGACTTTTCAATGTAGTCAAAGAATTCCTTAAGTTTTTCAACCGAGTTGTTCCGTGAGATGAAAATATCATCAATAAAGTGATAATAACAGTTCATATATGAGAAATACTGAGAGGTGTAAATGGTATTTTCTTCCTACTTGGCTAAGGCTATGTTTGCCTGGCTGTTGACCATTGCTGCTCCCATAGCTATTCACCTTGTTTGTTTGTACCATCTCTAATAACAGCAAAACAACCAGCAAATCAGCCACCACACTCAAAACTTGTCGAAGAATATGTTTAATAACAAAGGTAGGTTAAAAACATCCACAGTTTGGCACTCTTGTCTGTAACACTAAGACATCATCAGAACTATGAATGTACTCCTTGTGGAAGCCATTTTAACCCTTAAGTGCAGACAACACACCTCCCATAGGTTCACTGGTGTGTACTAGGCTAATGGCCCTGTAGCCTTTACAAGCCTAGCCCATGTAAACAATCACAACTTGATGCAGCTGAAATCAGTGTGAAACAAAAAAAAAATAAAAATAATAAAGTAACACCACTAAAAATAAGTCAAAACTTTTAAAACCTGAACCAAAACATATAAATACAAACCAGGCAAAAAATAACTAAACAAAAATGTTTGATGAAACTCAAAATTATATTCTGCTGGCTCTCCTTTTTAGTTCGCTGCTGATAGAAATACTGTCATTTAAAGTGGAAAAGTTGGTAACATCCAGTTTAAGCTGCTATGACATTTCCCAGTGAACCCGTTTGTTCTGCCAGTCCCCTACATGAAGGGAATTTTCTATTTGTTCAAGAACTAGAAATGTAAATTTGGTGAATTTGTCAAAACAAAGGAATGCTTGGCCAGCACACTTTTTACTGTCCTTACATTGAATACTGTAAACATGTTGATAGATATGCTTATTCAAAGTGTTCTTAGTTTTTCCCACATAAAAAGCGGGACAAGACGGACATGTAGCCAGGTAAATAGTTCTCTGAGAAAAGCAACTGTAAGCTCCACCATGCACAGAAGAATCAAATCTACTTAAAAGGGTGCCATTGTAACAAGGGTTTATTTAAGGGCACTGATGACAATGCCCACATTTCCTGGTAGACAAAAAAATCCTTTATGATGATCAATAGGTTTCTCAAGAAGGGATTTTATGTTAGATTTATTTTTGTAGGTAAAAGATGGTGATGTAGAAAAAAACTCTTTGATGCGTTCATCACATTGTAGCATAAATCAACTCTTCCGCAAAATCTTTTCAATGTCTTTGACATCCAAAGTGTAATGCAGGACCATATTAGTTTGAACATTAAAACCTGTTTAATTATCTTTCTTGTTGAGCTGATTCAGCCCTTTCTTGATGATAGGGCCTATTTAGAGCTTCTCTCTCCCCATATCTCATCTCTGATTGAATCCAGAAGTGATGGGGGTTAGCTATGGTCCAAAAACATGGATCTTAGAATGTCGAATTGTTCAAGACACACTACATCACCAGAGGTCAACTGAAAAGTTCTGATAAACTGACTTTTTACCACCCCCCTTCTGATGGAAGGGGTGGCAACTGGTGAAAAAAAGAAATGTGTTACAGTTAAGTGGACTTCCTGTAAATTCTGGTAGTGAATTCTTCATTAACTCCTTTTCTGATGTCAATGTCAAGATAATTTATCTGGTCACATTCAAAGGAATATGTGAACTTTAAAAAGAGGTGCTGGCTTGTAACTGAAGTATGAATTCTTCAAGTTCATCAACACTTCCTTCTCAAATGATAAGTGAATCATTGAGGTATCTGAAGTAGTCAGCACATTTGGAAAAGTGGAGGAGTTTAAAAAGTGATTCTAATTCCCATCTTAATAAGACAGCATTTGTAAACATGGGGGTGCATGTGGCCCCCATTGCCACTCCAAGAGTCTGCTTGTAAAATTTACCCTCAAAGGTCAGAAAGTTGTTGTTTAACACCAAGTCCATGAACTCACTAACCAGTTCATAATCTGTTTCAGAAAGTAAGCCAAATCATTTTACAATCTCTCAGAACTTTTGAGAAGCAATGTGAAAAAGAAAGACTCGCACTGTTGCAAAACAATGCAAACAAATGTTTTAACCTTTCGGTTAAAGAAAAACAGCTTCTCCTACAATTTCCTCACAATTACAATATTAGGTGCATGAAACCAGACAAAGGTGGGGGCCTGGTTATTATGGACAGTGCTGACTACTCTGGGTGTATGTTACGTCTTCTGTATGATGATTGTGTGTATGGTGCTATTTTCACAAATGAAATCAATATAGCCTCCAGGGTCATTAAAGTGGCACTGGATGAGTTGTTGTTATATGATAAAATTCCACGAGGCTTATATGACTTCCTTAGAGTTCATTTTCCTATTATTCCAAAGATTTTTGGTATTCCCAAAATCCACTACAATCCATCTGACCCTTCCTCCCCATGTCCAAATGTAGCTGCTAGTGGATCAGTTACAGAGTCTCTGGCCAAGTGTATAGACCAAAAATTGAAAAACGTGTTTGTTTCCTTCCCATACATTATAAGAGACTCATGGGACCTTCTGGATAAACTGAAGGGAATACTGGCAAAATATGAATTCCCTTTGCTTACTTGAGATGTACAAAGTTTATTTACAGTAATACCCCATGACCTGAGAATGGAGTGGTTCAACGAGATTGTAAAACGATTTGGCTCACTTTCTGAAAGAGATTATGAATTAGTTAGTGCATTTGTGCACTTGGTGTTAAACAACTTTCTGAATTCTTTAACTGCTTCTTTGCAGTACTCATGTGGAAGCACTGTCTAAGGCATTTAAACATCAGTGGTGACAAGTACCATGTCTGGCTTGATATTAATTTCTCCAACCATTTTCAGAATATCAAAAGCATCCAAAATGTATGATGGAGTACTTCTGGCAATTTGTTTTATTTTAAATTCCAAAAAAATCTATAGGGGTTCCTCCTGCTACTACTAAATGATATGGAGGATCAGAAAAGTTTTTATGTGGCTTAGGGATGACAAAAAACTGGGATATCCTCAAGTGAGTGACTGTGAAAAAAATTAACTAAATCAACATCAAGTAGATTGCTCCAGTTAAGAGCAGCATTGCTTGCATACAGAAGTCTGCAGGCTTGGATGGTATTTTCAGTGTCCACCTTTTTGTAGAAGTCCTGATTTCATAACATTGTCTCAATTTTCTTGTTGTAGGAATCGGTATCTGTGATGAAGATTCCCCCACCTTTGCCTTCATCACTCTTCTTTTATCAATGCTAAAACGCTTTGTGCTGCTAATTCTTTCAGGGACAAGGTATTAAACTTTCTCTTGCAGGCCTTGGAAAGAATTTTGCGAATGTCCTCTTCACATTTCTCCTCGTATACCCATATAGTTGGGTTGAGAGCTGTGCAAAATGTACTTGGTTTCTTCAATTTGGATTTCATTCCCATTTCTTTGTCCTGATCCTGTCTGACATGTCCAAACTTAATTTTCCTTTCATGAAAAAAGATTTTCAAGTTCATCTTCCTTCAGAACAGTTTGAAATCACTAATGGTGTTAACCAAGATGCTCCTGCTGTTGGGCTGTCAGTCCCTTTTCCAGTATTTTTGTTTCATTTTTAGTCAGTGGAATCTTAACATGGTTCTATATTTTGATTTTCTATGGGCTGCTGTGAGGCTGGATTGAGTTCCCTGAGGTATCTGTCGAAGGGATGCTGCTGTACTCTAGGGTGCTATTACTCGTGTCCCTTTTGTTTTCTTGTCCATGTTTCTTCATCTCCTTGAGGCATGGTATTTTCCTGTAGGATTTTACCATCCCCTCTTGTTGCTTGGGTGTCTGTAGTGTGAAGTGGACCTGTGATGATCTCCACTGTTCTCTCTTTTGTGGAGTTTTGTGTGGAGGTACTGCCTGGAAGCCAAAAGAAAATCCTGCTCAGTGTAGCATGTTGCTAGGTCACTTTTGTTCTGGGAGTTAGCATTTCTGTCAAGAGTAGTACCAGTAGCCTGGTGTACTGTTTATTTCTCAATCATTAGAGTGTTTGGATATTCCAAAGGGACCAGGATCTATGAGTTTGGCAGGTTGGTCTGTTTCTGTCTTTCTGATATCTTTGCCATTCCTGTCATAGTCTTTTTCATCTCTTGTGAGTTTCTTAAGTTTTTTTTTCTTAATGTAAATGTCAAAATTGGAGACTCTCACTTTAATTTATTTAAGTTCATCCAAAGTAAAACCCTCTTGATGCAAGTGTCTGATTTTTTCTTTCAGTTTTACTGAAGCTGCTTCTGTGATGGCTTGTTGTCTGTTGCAGTTTCCAAGCTGGATTTCACTGAGTTTAAGCCCAGCTTATTCCAGGGTGTTATTCCATTTATTGTTAAGATCAGAATTAATATTATTCCAAATTGGTTTTCTGTATAGCCGCAGTACCCTTGGTACAAACGTGTTATCTATGTTTGTATTTAAGTAAAGTCCTTCCCACTGCAGGGTCTTAATTTTTTTAACTGCTTTTCTAACATTTGCTTGGATTCTTGACATCAAAGTGATTCCTTCCATTAACCTCCAGGTTTCACTGATTATAACTGTAGTAGCTTCCAGTGAATTGTGGTGCTTTTACTAGATTGAAGACAGTGTCTCTTAAGTCCTTTGTATGAAGTGGGTCCTTCTGGGACTTCATATGCATCTGTTGCCATGGTTCATATAGATACTGATATATCTATCTATATTTATATTTTATATGTTTCTATCTATTTACCTCTATCTATCTATCTATCTATCTATCTATCTATCTATCTATCTATCTATCTATCTATCTATATGTAGATACATAGATACAAATATTGAATATTCATGTTCCAGGAGAAGGCAATTATTTGTCATTATTTTTTTCAGTTTAGTTCATTGGAAGGTTTTAGAAAGTGTAATCAAAGAATGAAGAAGTGACATTCTTATTTTTGTTTGCTGTATTTTCTGCATAACAGCCTCTAGTAAAACAAGTTGCTTTACAGTTATGGTAGGGGCAGAGGGATGTGAAAAACTTGGTATTCTGGACCAGCAGATAAAGTGTGTCATCTGGCCTGGAGATGATTATGAACACATTTGGAGTAAGGTTGTGTGTCTGCAAGATGAATGCAAAATTATAGGTTAAGAGCTATAATGTACAGAATATACATCTTTCTGGATTGTTTCATACTAATGGAAACAGCGTCTGTTGGTTCTATAATGGGAAACATAAACTGCATTGCAAATGTGGGCAATATACACATTTAAGCTTTGAATGTAATACTGTCAAATGGTTATTTTATAGGAAAGTGGCCAATATTAGTTATATATGTATCTGTCCTGTTAAATGCAATTATTGTAATGAAATTGGACATGCATATAAGAACTGAGACAAAACTACCTGTTGAGAAATGTCAACATTTAATACAAGAAAAATAAGTGACGGATTTAGTGCAGAATATGACTGTAAAGTATTTGACGGAATGGTAGGAGATGTGAGTGATGTAGAAAAATGGGAAGAAGGTGGATAAAATGGAGATTAGCAAAGACATTCCAGAAGGAAAGGAGAAAGTAAAACAAGGAAAAGTAAATCAATATAGGGAAATAGGGTAAGGAACACAATAAGTGTTTATTAATGAAAAGTATTTGTTGAAAAGGAAATAGTCCACTGATTAAGAAAAGAGAGTAGTGACTTAACGTTTGCATGGAGAAAAATTTGGAGGGCGGGAGGAATTATGGAAAAAGAAAACAATAAACAAAATGGTGACTCTTCAGTGTAAAATGATATAGTTTTTCTCTGTAAATGTTAGGGCAATTAGGGACAAAAGGAAATGCAGACTTAAAGATGAAGGTTAAGTGAAGATGTTTTTCTGTATGGGTTGCATGTGGTTAACGTCAATTTAGTCAGAACATTTTACAAAATTTGGGGTAAGATGGTACACGGTCTTGTGGTGCAGAAGAGATATAATGCAAAGTGACAGTTTTATAACCAATATATTGAAAGAGAAAATATAGTTTGGAAAAAAGGTGGATGATATTGGTACTGAAGAAAAGTATGAAGATATAAAGAAAATTGTAACCCAATGGGATGGAGGGCGGCCACGGTGGTGCAGCAGTTAGCATCACCACCTCATAACAAGAGGTTCTTTGGTTTGATCCTCAGCTGGGGGCCTTCTGTGCGGATTCTGCATGTCCTCCCTGTGGTCACATGGGTTTCCTCTGGGTGCTCTGGTTTCCTCCCACATCCCAAAGACATGCTGTAGGTGGATTGGACACTCTAAATTGGCCCTAGGTGTGAGTGTGTGAATGTGTGTGCCTTCTGTGGAAGGTTGGGTGCCAGGCTGGCAACTCGACACCGTAAAAACTCCACTGCCAATCATGAGCAGACAGGTGATCCACTGTGGTGACCCCTAACTGGGAAAAAGCCGAAAGAAGAAGAAGAAGAAAGCAGAGTTGAACATATAATGGTAAATAGGGATGCTAATAAAGTAAAATAGATAATAAGGGTTTTAGTGTAGTTATTAATACAAAAATAGAAGGATGTAGTTGTAGAAACTGGAGCACTTTTTTCTTAGTAAAGGTGTATAGTGTAGGATTGGGAAAGTTGAGTGAAAGGAATATTCCGGAGTGCTGCTATGGTTATACTCATTAATAAAAAATATTTGTTTATTTTACATTTGTTTACCAGGAAAGTCTGACTGGACACAGGTCCTTTTTCAGCAGAGAACCAGGGAGAAAAGCTCCACATACAATATAAAACATTAACAACTGCAATTATATATACATAAGACATTTTCATAAAACATCATAAGCATGCTTTCTGGCCCCTCCTTTATCTACCTATCTGCTCCCACTCCATTCTCCTCCTGCCCCTACCTCATATCCTGCCCTAAGGGCATATAGTGGGGAAGCCATTCGTGGCGCCATCTTTATTATCCCTGTACTTCCCCCTGGCTGCTGCATGTCCCTGACCACAAAAGCTACATTGTAGAGTAAGTGTTATAACTGTATTCAGTTTTTCCTTACTTTTGTAGGCATGAACACAATTTGTTAGAAGCAATACTTGGTTGTTAATTGTCCTTATGTAATAATTTATGTTTATTTTTCTGTTTACACAATTGGTGAAAGCTATACTTAACTTGTTTATTGCTGATCAATGTGTTTCGTAGCCCTAATGCCTCCTAAAGTTGAATAACATATATCTGCAGTTCTGAAGTTTCCAATATTGTTTATATCTTGATATTTTTGTGCTTATTTTTTTTTTTTGATATTAGCCCAAGCTTCCAACTAATTAAAAAGGGTGAATGATTTAAAAGTGTAATTCTGAAAACCAAGCATTTGAGGGTTATAGGCATGCTAAACGGCTACCTTGATTTCGCTGGGTCTCCCACGTTGTTTTTCAAACGCCGCTCTGTGCGATTTGAACTGCTGTATTTCCCACAGTGTCTGTTACCCTTACTGTTAGTTTTCATGCTAGTCACAGTCAAAGGGTTAATTCAACTAAGTAAATACTGAGTATTTGAAGGGATTCTACTGTATTTCTATGAGTTACCCATGCCTACTAAGTATGTGCAGTTGTTGCAATAGCTATTTTTAATATCGTGCCTACCTAGGCGTTCAACGTCTTTCTCTTATCGGCTGCAGCTTATAATTCGACCTTGTTAATTTAGGGTTTGATAACCTATCAGATAGACACTATAGTGGGCCGGCAAGCCAGTGCTGCCTGATTTGTTATTAGCGACTATCTTTAGAAGGGAACACACTAATGTCCTTGCTATCTGGATGATGCGGAGTGCTCTGTTTGCTCTATATATCTCTACTTTAAACCTGCAACTGCTCAGAAAGCTTGGACTGCTTTTTTTTCAAACTAACAATTGTCTCTACTTTGGTAGTGACTACCTTCCTGGCAATAGAGCTGATGCTGAGTGGTCTCTTCTACCCTACCCTTCTAGAAGAACTTTTAATTTGTAGTTACCTAGTGTACTTTAGGCAAGTCTCAGTGGGAGAAACAAATGGTTTCAGGTAGCTGTTACCCACACATTTTCATGAGAACTAGCTGTGTACTAGGACTCTGTAGAGTATTTATTTACTGTCCTATTAGCGTATATTGTCAGATTAAGCTTGTTCAGAATATTGGATTACCATCTATGTAACCACATGTGATTGCAAATAGTCCTTATGATATGTACAATAAGGCTTTAGTTGACATTGTAGTACTCTCATACGTTGTAAGTAGAAGGAAATCTCACCAGTTACATGTGCCTGCATATCTCTGCTTGCCTATTTAATGTTTATCTGTTTTCATTCTGAATGTGACAACGCAAGACTGAAACTACATCATATTGAATTTGTATATATTTACTGTTATAACTGTCTTTACCATGATTGTATTATCAGTATAATTTGACTTTACTGCTCCCATAACACCTAACTCATGCTTGTGTTATTTTCCAATCTTTTCCTAGCTCTCTACCTCCTATTTTTCCTGCTCTAAGGGACCTGCATGGTCTTTAAGGACCCCTGACATTCTTCTTTGCCTTCCCAACGTCGGGTCAAAGAAACCTGCTACCCCAGTACATTTTTTCCAGTAACCAAAGGGATTTAGAAAGTATGTTCCACCTTAGGCCTGACCATTAAGCTTACTATTTTGTCTTGTACTTTACCAAGTGTAGAACGCAATTAAGTTACTGGGTCAAGAAGCCAGCAGCCATACTTTCCCTGAATCTACTTCTAACTCTCCCCTTGGACTGCATTATCTCAACCTCCTTTACCAGTCAATGTTAATTCGGATATCTTTCTGTATTCTACTCTCTGTCCACTAGGGGGCACCCTATTTCAGCCTTGGGCTCCAACTCTTACACCCCTTCCCTTACATCTTTCTCAGACTTCACCCTATTTCATCCCTTGACTAGTGGCTAATCCTCTTGTTGTGTTACAGTCCCTTTACCTTCCTCTCCTGACCATAGTGCTACTTTTCTTATCCTTTACCACTCCACTTTCCTTGCCTTACAACAGCTTTCCCTCACTCTATTTACCTGGTACTATTGCATGCCTCGGAAATCTGCTGTTCTCTGATTGTCTCCATAGAATCTTTCTTTACCTGCTGTAACTCACTCCGTTCACCCTGCGGGCTCACTCCGCTCCCCTACCCTACCCCCAATTTCCACCCACCCCCACTGCCTCTACACTTATAACCTCATAGCCACACACACTTCCTCTCCAACTAATTTACCCCACCCTTTCCTTTTCCTTTTTACCTCCCCCTCATATCTTCTCTCCACTGCAATTCAAACTTCGTCCACATTCAATACACCACACATCACTCATCTCATTTTTTACTAACTATTAGAGCTCTCTACATACCAAAACATGTCTCCAAAATATATACTCTTCTCCACTTAACTAATTCTCTTTATGAACCTAACCTTCATCTACTACCTCAGCCAGCCTAACACTCTATCTCACATCCCACATTTCCATACAACCTTCTCTCTCAACATACCTCACTCCTACTCAGCCATACCTATATCTCCTACACTTTATCCCATCAAAAACAACCTATGATTTTCCTACAAACTTATCTCAGCTTACAAAACTTCAAACCACACCCTCCCTGAAAATGGCCCAACAACTAACAATATTTATCAAAAAAAACCCAAAAGCCCCTACCACATAAAGCAGATTCTAACATCTCTTCTACTATCTGGAGATGTTCACCCTAATCCAGGCCCAAACACCTCCTCCTCTACCTTTAAATCCATTCAATTAGAATCCCTTAATGCACAAAGTCTAGCTAACAAAATTCATAACCTCCAAGCCTGGCTACACCATAACAAACCAGATGTCTTAAGCATATCCGAAACCTGGCTAAAACCTCATATAAAGGATGAGGAGATAGTTCCACCTAACTACTCTATTATCAGGGCAGACAGAACCAGTAAAAAAGGTGGTGGAGTAGCCCTACTCTACTCATCCTCTCTATGCATTACTCCCTACAATAAAGCTATTCCTCAATTTAACAACGCAGAATTAATACTAGCCCAACTTCAATTAAACAAGCGCAAAAATATATGTATAGCCTCACTCTACATTCCCCCTGGAGACAATATCTCTACTCTTGAAGACATCCTCTCCTGGTTCTCAACCAATATATCTAACGAAACCATCATTATGGGAGATACCAACATCAATTGGTCCTCCAGTCAATCCCATACCCCCCTCCATTAACATCAACCTATATAACTTCTACCAACTCATCAACTCCACCACTAGGCCCTCTAAAGACTTCACTACTGGCAGTATTATAGACTGGATCTTAGTCTCTCATCCCCACTACTACCCCGATATTCAAACTCTCCCTGACTCGTTAAGCGATCACCTTCCCATCTTTGCTACACGCCTTCCTTCTCCCTTACAAGCTACCCAAAATTACATTACCTTCAGATACCTAAAAAACTTCAACCCAGAAGCCTTCTCCAACTCCTTAAAATCATTTAACTGGACCTCCCTAAAAACTCTCCCCCACGAAAGTGCAATCACTCACTTTAATACTACTTTCCAAAATCTTTTAGATATTCGTGCTCCATTAAAAACCAAAAGAATAAAAAACAAAACTACCCCTTGGCTAACTAAAATCACATTGACAACCATGCAGTTAAGAGATAAAGCCTGGACACATTATCAGAAGCACAAATCTCCCACTACCCTTAATGAATACAAAACTCTTTGAAATCTAGTAAAAAAGCTTATTTCAACAGACCGTAAAAACTACTACACTTCTCTACAAAGTAAATACAAAACTGACCCACAAAAATTCTGGAAAGGTATAACCTCCCTCCTAAAACCTGGCACAAATGAAAACCCAAACCCCAACCCAAATGTAGAAGACAATGAACTCTCCACCGAATTTAACTCCTTTTTCATTGACTGCATTTCCAAACTTACCTCTTCCTTCTCAAGCAACCACCCACCCCCTACTACCACCTGCCCTCCTCCTACACCCCCCTCTTCTCCACTCTATCACCATACTACCATGCAACCCCCTACATTCTCACTGAAACCTATCCCTACTTCCACTATAAAAAAACTACTACAGAAGCTTAAACCATGCACTAATGCCCCCGATAACATCCCCTCACACTTCCTCAGCACATCTGTAGATGCAATCGCCCTCCCAATTAGTATCCTAATAAACCGCTCCATCCAAGAAGGTCTTGTTCCACAAATCTGGAAAAAAGCTTTTATCATTCCCCTTCATAAAGGAGGGAATAATACTAACATTACCAACTTCCGGCCCATCACCATCCTCTCTCCTATATCAAAAATTCTAGAAAAATGTATCCATTTACAACTCCTTCCCTATTTATTAGACAACAACCTACTTACTTCTACTCAACATGGCTTCCGCCCTAATCATAGTACTATGACAGCCCTCCTTTCATTCCTTGAAACTGTGAATAAAGCTAGAGACTCCGGTCTTACTGAATCTACCATCCTTCTTGATCTCTCCAAAGCATTCGACACTATCTCCCATAACCTACTACTCACTAAATTGTCAAAGCTAAACCTATCACCTTCAACTCTCAACTGGTTCTCCAGCTATCTCTCAAACAGGCAACAAGCTGTCAAATGGAAAAAAGCCATCTCCTCTTTCCTAAACACCCCCACAGGTGTTCCACAAGGCTCCATATTAGGCCCCCTCCTCTTCAACATCTTCGTAAATGATTACCATCACTCTATCCCCCATGCTAGCATCATACAATATGCAGATGATTCTACAATCATCTGTGCAGCCTCTTCCATTCCAACCCTTCTAAAGCTCACCCAAGAAGCATTCTCCACCACAGGACAGTGGATGAAAAATAACCATCTTGCACTTAATGCAGATAAATCAAAATTAATGATATCTACCCCCTCTAAAACAAACAGATTAGATAGACAACTATTCTCCATCACCAGTCAAAATAAAACTCCACTTGAACTGGTATCTGAAACCAAACTTCTAGGAGTTCAAATTGACGATAAACTTAAATTTGAGTCCCATCTCCTAATAAACATTAAAAAAACCCACCAAAAACTTGGCCTGCTCTATCGACACAAGCGATTCCTCTCACCAGCAACCAATCTCACTCTCTCTACTACATTTCTCTTACCCTCTCTCCTTTATGGTGCCCCCCTTTTAACTAATCTACAATCTTCTATTAAAACTAAACTAGCTACCTGTTACAACAAAATAGCCAAATTTGCCACTAGTAACAAAGCTTCAACTCATCACTGCGCATCACTCCATAAACTAAATTGGCTCGAACTTCCCAACTACCTCTCCTACACTCAGCTCACATATGCACACAAACTCATTTTCCAACCATCCCTCTGTCCCGCTCTTTCTTCTACCTTTAAAATTCACCAGACTCAAAGACTTCTCAGATCCACCAATCAAAACCTATTAGAAGTCTACAGACCTCTTCACCCCCCCCAGGACAAAACCTCCTCTCTTTTTCCATAGCTCAACTATGGAACTCCCTCCCACCCTCCATTCGAACCATCACTAGCCTTCCAACCTTTAAAAAAATCTCTTCACTCCTACCTAGCATCCACATGGGAATGCTCCTGCTCCCTCCCCACATAAGCTTTCTCCACTTCCTGTATTCTTATTACCTTCACCACCCATATTTTGCTCATAATCTAATTTCTTAATATCATCTATCATTCTGAATTATTCTGTGTAAAAAAAAAATATATATATATATATATATATATATATATATATATATATTAGGTATAACTTCACTCTATTATTATTTTTGTTGATAATTTTACTGTTTGTAAACTATACCTTGCTATGTCTTGTATGTTATGTAATGTAAATCTCTGTAACATGTATTCTTGTTGGAGCTTTTCTCCCCAGGACTCCATTGAAAATGGGTTCACTTGGCCCAATGGAGCTTCCTGGTTAACCAACAGCAAATAAAATAAAATAAATAAAATAAAAATGTTATTGCAGTAGGACAGTACTAAACATAACAAATCCTGAATAGATTTACATTATTAGGAATATCATGCAGTTTCCAGGGTACCAATCTAGGTATGTAATACAAGTTGACATAAAAAAGTGATGAGAGTTTAGCAAAAGCAGAACAGAGTAAGACAAAAGTATATTAGTGGGGAATCAAAGTGCAGAGAGACAGAGGGAACTGGTAATAGAGCAGTAGGAAAAACAAATCAGGGTTAAAACAGATACAGAGCTAAGATGTGCTGAGAAAGAGTGAGTAGTTAGAATAGTAATAATAAGTATAAATTATTAATCTGGGTCATCGCAGTTAAGGAGCCAAGAATGCAACAGATGGGATTTTAAGGCTTTTTTAAAGTAAGCCATGGAACATGCAAAAAAAAAAAAAAGTAAAAATCAAGATGAATATCATATAAGAAAGGCATAGGTACATACCTATTTGATAGTAAAATATTTATTCAGGAATTCAATTTTGTGTGCACTCAGACAGCTGTAAAGTTCTTTGGTTCTATGCTAGACTGGTATTGAAAAGTAATTTAAAGATGTGTAATGTAATCTGAATGAGATAACAGAAGCTGTTGGCAAAAGGAATATATCATCATAAGGTGATTAAGGGAGTAAGACTGGAATAGGTGGTGAATTTGTATAATATGGTTAAGCACTAGGTAATTCACTCCTGGGATGGTCCCATGTCCCTGTTGAACAGAGGCAGTTTATGAACATAGTCAAAACCCTGATTGCTGACCCTTGTTATCTTTCTCCTAGGGATAGAAAATTGGAAAAAATCTGAGTAAAACTGTCTAGGCTTTTAAGAGCTCTTTTTAACACCTTTATTGAATTATAACTTGTGACATAGGCAAATTTATATGTATGCAAAACTAATCAAACTGTATTAACAAATTAAGATTAACAAAATTATACTTCACATATATTGCTATATATCATATAACCTTAGCCACATAACATAAATTAATTACATTTCTGCCCCTTTTTTAAACAAGAAACATCTTTATTAAACCATCACTTACAATATAAGCAATCATATATTTATATAAATTAAAACAAACAACACCGACACAATCCTACTTGCAAGCATTTTACATCACAATCCATACTCACACACTCCCATTTGCAAACATTATACATCACTTATAATCTACCCAATCATTTTCAGTCAAACATTAAATAGCTCATTTAAGTCCTGCCTTCTTTTAAACCTCATTCCTACCCTGTATGTATTGTTCCCACAATTCCTATTTTTTCCTATGCAGTTTGCTCCTACCCTTTTATAAGGATCTCACTTCCAGTTGTTTTATCTCTGTTACTATATTCACTACTTCTAGTACAGTTGGTTTAGACTGTGATTTTCATTTTTTAGTAATTGCTTTTAGATGTGGTGTTTGCTCTGAGAGTGTTGATGGAGAAGTACAGAGAATGTCAGAAGGAGTTGCATTGTGTTTTTGTAGACTTGGAGAAAGCATATGACAGGGTGCCTAGAGAGGAGTTGTGGTATTATATGAGGAAGCCAGGAGTGTCAGAGAAGTATGTAAGAGTAGTACAGGATATGTACGAGGGTAGTGTGACAGCGGTGAGGTCTGCGGTGGGAGTGACGGATGCGTTTAAGGTGGAGGTGGGGTTACATCAAGGATCAGCACTGAGCCCTTTCTTATTTGCAATGGTGATGGACAGGTCGACAGATGAGATCAGACAGGAGTCCCCGTGGACTATGATGTTTGCAGATGACATTGTGATCTGTAGTGAGAGTAGGGAACAGGTGGAGGAGACCCTGGAGAGATGGAGATATGCTCTAGAGAGAAGAGGAATGAAGATCAGAAGGACTAAGACAGAATATAAGTGCATGAATGAGAGGGAGGATAGAGGAATGGTGAGGATGCAGGGAGTAGAGCTGGTGAAGGTGGATGAGTTTAAATACTTGGGGTCAATAGTTCGGAGTAACGGTGAGTGTGGAAGAGAGGTGAAGAAGAGAGTACAGGCAGGATGGAGTGGGTGGAGAAGAGTGTCAGGAGTGATTTGTGACAGACGAGTACCTGTAAGAGTGAAAGGGAAGGTGTACAAGAGGGTAGTGAGACCAGCTATGTTATATGGGTTGGAGACAGTGGCATTGACAAAAAGGCAGGAGTTTGAGCTGGATGTGGCAGAGTTAAAGATGTTAAGATTTGCACTGGGTGTGACGAGGGTGGACAGGATTAGGAATAAGTATATTAGAGGGTCAGCTCAGGTTGGAAGGTTTGGAGACAAAGCCAGAGAGGCAAGATTACGTTGGTTTGGACATGTGCTGAGAAGGGATGCGGAGTATATTGGGAAAAAGATGCTAAGGATGAAGCTAACAGGTAACAGGAAAAGAGGAAGGCCTAAGATAAGGTTTATGGATGCAGTGAGAGAGGACATGCAGGTGGTTGGTGTGACAGAGTAAGATGCAGAGGACAGGAAGAAATGGAAACAGGTGATCCACTGTAGCGACCCCTAACGGGAACAGCCGAAAGAAGATGATGCTTTTTTGGCAGCCACCATAATTAGACACAGCAAGGCCTTACCATGTCTAGGCAATTCTGATTCTGTATCATAGCTCAGAAAAATCCTCTCTCCTGTCGCACTAATTCCCCCACTCAGCATAGTCATCTCCTATGAACCTATGAGAAATATGGGGAAAATAAAGTATGTGTAAGTGAAGGTTAAGAAAGCAGTGACGGAGAACATAGCTGATTTGAAAGGTTCTGTGGCTGATGATCAGAAAAAGACAAGATGAGTAAGTTGATAGGTTGGCTTGTGCTTTCTCAGAAAAGTCTGAGGAAATGGAGTTATATCTGAGAACTATTTAAATGTAATAAGTTGATATGTGGTTATTTTGAAGAAGTCAAATGTAGCACAAAGATGTTACACACATAATTGTGCCTTAATTTTGTTCTGCAGCAAGTGAGACCTAAATATTTTATGTAACATGTTCAAGTGAAAGTATAAAAAATTTAAAACAAACTAATGCGAAGAAACCAAGTAGAAATGAAAGACTGCAGTTTACTGTGATGTTATGTTATTGCTGGTGGGGAGTAGCCAAGTTTCTAAAACTGCAACATTTGTGAAATGTTGGTTTGTCTACAATCTGACACTGTCTTCTCTTCACAAGTTGAAAACACAAAGCTTTCATGTTCTGATGTGCTGAAGCTGATTGAGAGAAGAAACTATCTGTGCCACAGAGAAAGTGTCTCATATTACTTTGGAGCCTGGAGTAGAACTGATGCCAGGTAATGGTGTAGGATGGTTATACCTTGAGGAAGGGGAAGCACTTGCCATGTATCTACTGTCTCCATAATTGTTTGGTATGCCAAAACATCTCACTGAAACTGTGTGTCAGATTCTGACTAGAACACTGATGCAAGGAAGTTTTACTTCTGAGATATGTTAGAAGTTTCTCTGCTACTAATACAAAGACTGTTCGTGTTAAAATATTTTGATGCTGTTTGGACTAAACATTAGTGATGTGAGGGTTTCCATGCATACTGGCAGAGAAAATTACACACTCTAGTACCTCATTTGGAAATGAATAAGTATGAAAAGAGGAAAGATTTTACCTGTAATAATTCTTTCTGACAGTTGGTTGAAAACTCTACGGGCATTTTTCAGAATAGAGGATATTGTATAAGCCAAGATCCAGTCTCAGTAGCTCAAAAGGTGGCCTTTCCTTTGATGCAGGAGGCAGTGGGTTCTAGTCCCATAACAAATGCCTGGATTAATTTTCCAATGCTGACACTGCAGTGCAGCATATGGGAGGAACTGTACGTCTGAGCATACCATCCCTTGGATAAGAAGTTAAACCAAAGCCCCATCTGCAGAGTTGGTGATAGCTCATGTAAAAGATCCCATGGCACTTACTAAAACGAATAGGGAAAGTTCTCTGGTGCCCTGGCTAAATTTCCCCTAGTCGGAATAAATACCACCTTGAGACACCCCTAAAAAGAGGCCATTGGCCTATTGGCACTAACTCGGTCAACAAAGTGTAAATATATACATAAACAGAAATTGTTTATATAGTAAGAACTGTTTCAATGACAATGAGGTTTTTCATAAAATTAAAGCCAAATGTAGAATATGAACTGGAGGTGAGAAGGGAATGTCTTATTAAAATGATGAATGGAAACTTGTAGTGTTTAAAACATAATTACACTTAATGGAAGCCAGTCATTTATTTTATTGGCAATGAAGAAGGGCCTTTTAAGTCTGCAATGTAAAAAAAAATCAGTGTAGAAAAGACTGGCATATGTGGTGAGTGTACTAGCCTGTATATTCCAGTTGTGAGGAAAGAAGGCTGTTTTTGGCCTGAATATAATGTGAAGAGGGACTGTGAAAGTCTTTATATTGATAGTAGTCCAACAGGAAACAATTGACTTCAATAATTGACTTAGTTTTTGGTGTTATTCAAAGGGGTTCAGTATTTGTCAGCCTGGGAGGTCATGATCTACAGACCATGCTGCTTCACCAGGGATGACCTGCATTTGTCCTTTGTATGGTCTTAATTATTGTCAAAGAAGATGTCCACCCCCATAGTTCCTACTTTGGACAATGCCAACCTGATAAACTGACCAAGATAATAAAGAAAGCAAAGTGACATGTGAAAGTGTTACTGATCATTGCTAAAAGTCTGAACAAGAAACTTCATTCCTTACAAGCTCTTCTCACCCCAGAAGACATGGACATCTGTATAGTGGTAGAGAATTGGTTTAAAATAGCAGAGAACACTCTGGTTGTGCAGGGATATAATGCCTTCCGCACGTTTAGACCAGATACTGTGCAGGAGGGGAAAAAAGGTGGAGGTGTATCATTCTACATTCAGAAGAGGCTCACATCAAGGCTGATAAAGCAGCATGATGCACTAGAGCTTCTTCATGCCCAAATAACCATCAGAAAGTTCCCTTACCATGTACTAGCTGGCTAGAGAACTCCCTCTATGACAAACGAAAGCCACAATGCATATTTACATGAACTAGAATCACTGAGTATTAAACCCAATACCATATTCCTAGGTGATCTAAACTATCCAATTACAGTCTGGGAAACCTAAACCACCATGAGAGCACAAGCACAGAAATTCCTGGACTTTGTCAGTACAAATGTCCTGAAACAATTACTCAGAGTACCCAGTGGGAGTAATGACATCTTAGATATTGTCCTTGCTAATATGGAAGCATCTTGCACCATCCCTTGCTTATCTCCATCATTTGTTAGGCATGACCATAAACCAGTCTCCTTAAAAATAAAACTGAAACCAGAGATCACTTCCACCCAAGGTACCTTTAGAAATTTCTTTAAGGCAAAATACCTACTTTTAATTGATGCAGTGGTAATCTTGAAATCTCAACCAAACCAACTTACTCCACTGAATACACAGAAATGTACAATACCACAGTATACCAGCATGTAAACAGCTGCAAAGATACAGCTGTACCCACAGGAGCAAGTGCAAGGCAAACCCAGAAATAAACCCACAGGGTGGAACCAAAATATCAACAAATTTTATTATAAAAAGAAAAAAATTTTGACCAAAAGTAAGAAGTGTAATTCCCAGAATTGCTAGAGCCCTTGTTACTGAAATAAGCAAACAACTTGAAGCTTAATAAAATCCACTAAAGCCCAGTTTGAGACTAAAATAGCTACCCAAAGCAAAGACAATCAAGGCATTTTTTAGTTATGTTCGTAATGTCAAAAACACAACACAGCAATCTGCTGAAGTGATTTTGAATGATGTTACCTGGACTGACACTGAAGCTATAGCTAACCTACTGGCTGATAAATTTTGCTCTAACTTTACCCTTGTCCCCCCTCTGTTTGTCCCTCAAGATATACATGAAACTGTCTCATCTCTAGTTATCACACAAGACCAAGTCCTAAAAGTGCAATCAAAAGCTATCAATACTGCATTAATGAGACCTCACAATATCCCTGGATGCATATTAAACAACATGAAGCAGAGTTTAGTCACATCCCTAACAACACTGTTAAATCTCAGTCTCCATACAGGTTTTGTACCAAGGACATGGAGAACAGCTACAGTCATGTGCCTGCATAACTGAGGACCTTCCACTTACCCAGGCAATTTCAGACCCATGTCTGACCTGCCTCAAATGCAAAGCCACAGAAGTACTTATCATGGAATTAATCAATTAGGACAGAGCGAACTTCCAAACACTAAACTAGTCTCAGTTTGGATTTGTCAAAGGCAGGTCATGCTTATTCACCCTGGCAACTTTTTTGAAAAGGTAACCAGAGCAATGGATGGAGGCAAAATGGTACACACTGCATACTTCAACCTGGCCAAAGCTTTGGAGACAATTCTGCACTGAGGGAATAAACCCCTGTGTGTGCTGTTCATAGACTTCACATCTGCCTTCAATGGTAATTCCACAACAGCTGCTGTCTAAGCTGCATAATCCAGCCATAGGAAACAAAATAGGCAACTGGATCTTTGACTTCCTGACTGAAAGGCCACAAATAGTTCAAGCAGGAAAACCTCATTCAAACAGTATCATCCTAAACACTGGGAGCCCACAAGGTTGCATACTCAGTCCACATTTTTTCACAGTTCGAACACATGACTGCACAGCTATGCATCAGTCAAATAGAATCATCAGATTTGCAGATGACACTACAGTAATCAGTCTCATCAAGAGGGAAGATGAGGGGGCCTACAGGTAGGAGGTGAACCAACTCATTAATTGGTGCACTGACAACAACTTAGCACTAAATGTTGGAAAAACCAAGGAAATCATCATCGATTTTAGGAAAGTAAATAAGCCACACACCCCTGTCGTCATCAATGGTGCTGCAGTGGAGAGAGCATATAGCACCAAATTCCTAGGGGTTCATATCTCACAAGACCTAGGTTACACCACAAATACTTCCTACCTTATAAAGACAGCCCAACAATGTCTCTACTTCCTTAGGAGACATTGTAGAGCTAACCTCTCCCCAACAGGTCCTACGTACTGTCTACAGAGCCACTATTGAGAGCATACTGACAAACAACATTGTTGTCTGGTATGAAAATTTCTCTCAAGCTGATTGGAAGCACTGGATTAGATTGTTAAACAGACCACAAAAATCATTGGCTCCAACCTTCAATCCCTACAGGATATATATTCAAACAGATGCTATGGTAGAGTCCGAAAACTATTGAGGGATATACACCATCCAGTCTATGGACTGTTCAAACTCCTGCCAACAAGGAAGTGCTACAGAAGCATTAGATGCAGGACATCCAGATTCCATAACAGCTTCTTCCTACATGCTATCAGACTGCTGAACAACAAACCCATAGCCTAATGCACTAAAAGGGTAAACCATTATTTATGTGTAATATGTCATTGTTATGTGCTTAACTCTCTGTATAGCTCACTTTATATGTCTCTATCTGCACTATGAAAACTGCAAACTGTAAGTTTATGGCATATATTGGTGGTGGGTACATTTTACGTGTGCCTTTTTTATTTATTTATAGTACCGTTTTTTAATATATCCTTATATTTCTACTGAGTCTGTTCCTGTTGTTGTTGTATTTGTTTTGTTTCTCCTGTAAAAAAGCTTTCAATTGTTTTATTTATTTGTTTTTAGTATCTTATTTTGATTTTTCTTTTTACTATTTAATTTTTTTATTAACTTAATCTAGCTTCCTTCTATAAACTGTAATTCGTATGGTGCGAGCCTGAGTATCGAAATTTCATGCAGTGATACCCAATTTTTCTTCTGTGTTGGTCTGTATGACTTTGACTTTGAATTTAATGTCATCTGCTGGATAGCCAACTGGCTCACACATAGTATATAGATAATCAAAACAGGGGACGTTACCTCCACAAAGAGACCAGTTATCAGTGTTGTCACACAGGGTTATGTGCTAGGACCTCTGCTGTTTCTGAAGTAAATGTCAATACCAAACTGCTCTGACTGACTATGCTTGCAGATGACTGCAAGCTAGGAGTAGTCATTGAATCCCCAGATGACTTAGTCATCCTGTAGGAAGGTTTGTCTCAAATAGATAACTGGTGCCAAAATCATGGACTGAAACTAAATGCCAAAAATGCATTATTTTATCCTTTGGGAATTTATCTAAACCAGGGAGCTACCACATTGACAATATGCCTGTGAGAGTTGATCCAGTTGTTCGAGATTTGGGAACTTATGTGGACAGTGATCTAACTTTTAAACAACATGTTTATTGTTCCAAGAAAGTCCTTCTATATTACAAAGCTTATAAACAATGGAATTGTGTTTAGATCTAGAATGTCATTGTCCCCCTTTACTCAGCCCTTATTTGGCCAGCCATTGAATATAAGGCCCCCTTTGGCATGTATCTGTCTAGACAAATGCAACAACTGAAATTCCCACAGAGATGTCTTTCTAAAATGATACAAGGCCTAAATAACATGTCCTACTTTAACTGACTCAAAGCCTTGCCACTATACTCAGTATCCTACAGACTGCTAAGAGGTGACCTGTGTCTGGCATACAAGACATCCTCCAACCCATTACTGGTGGATTTACTGCACATCAGCAAGTCAAATGGCATCAGTAATACTTGGTCTAGGGATCTAACCCTCTTCTGCAACATCAACAGAATGGTTTGGAGGAATCGGTATATCTTACAGAGGATACCGTTGATGTGGAAATGGAAAAGACTCCCCATCCATTTAAAACAAAGTCATCCCTGTTATTATTTAAAAACAACTTACAGCTATGGATGGAAAACAGAAAATTTACCCCATTATTGCCCCTTGTACTACTAATGGACAGATGCAACCCATGCATGGGTCCCCTCAAATTATCTATGGTATGATCCCACTTATTCTCATCAGGGGCAATATATAGTTATCGACCATGGGATGGGTAAGGCCAATCTATAACCAATGGGATAGGTTATTTGGAGCACAAAAAGGGAAACTGGCTAGGCTTAAAATGGTCGCTAAGAGCAGCTAGCCTTGTACTTACCTATGAAGCTATGACAGTACAGGAATTGCAAGATAAGCAGGAGGTGGAGGAATTAGTGAAGGAACTGCGGAAGTGTTTAAAGGTATATATAAACATAAAGAGGTAAACAAGTCACACGTTGTCTTCTGTTTGCTCACATTAAAGAGCTGTGAAATACAATGTGAATCTCTACAATGACACATTCTTAAGAATAGGGTGTGAATGCAAATTAATGCTTTCTTGTTGAGTTCCAACTAATTAGTAACTATATTTGAAAATACACATATACCAAAAACACTCAGGCTTCAAGATCCTTAAAATAATCTGTTCCAGAATCCATAATATATATGTTACTCGAGGGGTGAGTCACTGGTCAAAACCTGGAAGGAAAATAAGATGACATAACCTGAAAACAAGATGTTGGACGTCTCAAATAACAGCCAAGGATTTTTTTTTACAAAAATGTAGAGCTTTATCAGAGATAAAGTCTAGACGAATTAAAAGGGCTAAATATCTGTCAACAAAATTCAAGAATACGCTGAACAGGTGTAATAGAATGCATATGATTATGTATATGAAGGATAGCAAAAATGTATTTGTTTGTTTTTGTTTATCAGGAAATTCTGACTGGTCTGAGTAACCCCTGTTCAACAGAAGGCCCGAAGAAAGGTCTCCAAATAAAATTAGACTGCATGACATGACAAAGTGCAACAGTTTACAGTACATCATTTGCAGCACACAAGTACAACAGTTTACAGTACATTGTTTGCAGCACACACGTACAGCAGTTTACAGAAGTTAATAAATTTACACCTCAAGGAAATAGGCACAGGAAGATTATGTACATTCTTGAAACATTTTTTTTTTTATTTTAGTTTTAAGAAGAGTAGATTAGAAGAAGACAGGGGATGTTGTTGAAAGGAGCTGGGAGTAGTTCAGGAATGGAGTAGAAGGGAGGGAGTTTAGGTGGATATAGAATGAGATGGGTACTGAAAAAAGGAGAGTGCTAACAGGGAGTACAATAGTGGTGTATGGGGAGATGCTAGGAGATATGAGACTAATGGGCTCCTAATGTGCTGCAGGGAATGGCTTTGGTGAGGATAGTTGGTAAAATAGTATAATAAGAAAAAATTCCTTATAGTGTTTTGTGTCAAGTGTAGGGAAAATACATGAAAAACAATCTGTTTAATAATTATAATGTGAAGCACATGAAATTAGAAGCTAGGCAGATTAAGTTGGCTAAACCTTCCTCAACTTTCATCAAAATCTGATCTATACATGTACTAATAATACCTACATTTTCATGCAATTCACTGTATATCTGTCTATACATAATTTATATATATATATATATATATATATATATATGGGTCTACTTTAAAACATTGAAATTTCATAACGTTGAATTTCATAACACTGAGACCATAACATCGAAAATGCAAAACACTGAAAACCCAAAACAATTAAACTTCAGAACACTGAAACTGTGCTTCATAACATTGAAAACTGCAATGCACATGTAAATAATATCCCCTCCACCTACAACCACACCTAAGTAACAAACACATTTCTACCATGTTTCTGCAGGGGGGCAAGCCCATTGTATAGCAATGTTTAGGTTAGTTATTGTTGTGTTTTTTTCTTTTTTTTTTTTACATGATCAACATTTCAAAAGTCGATCATATGGTCTCGCCCATATGGTCTTCGTCTTTGTGAAAATGTCGACCATGTAAAGTAGATCCATATATATATATATATATATATATATATATATATATATATATACATACATATATGTGATGCAAGATAAATACTTTGCAGAAAAGGCTGTATAGAAGTTCAGCTGGTAACCATTTGAAAAGTTGGGACCTGAAATACCTAAACTGAATGGATGAAAGATCGAACCTGTATATACAAAGTCTCAGATGGCATTCATTGGAATATTCCATTTTCCCTTTTCTATGGGGTATGGTGATCTTGCAGTTGATATATATATATATATATATATATATATATATATATATATATAGATATATAGATTATATATATATATAAATATATATATATATATATATATATATCTATATCTAATCTATATATATATATATATATATATATATATATGGGTCTAGGACACATGCTCAACTAGCATGTGTCCGAATCACAAAACATCGAACACACATACATGAAAGCATTTAACATCGAAAAGCACTTCCGTGTATGTGTAGTTCAAAAACAAAGTCTACGTTTCTGCAGGGGGGCTTTGCTCCCCTGCACCCCCCACACCCCCCCTACTTTAATATTCTCACTCCGAGATCGCACTACAGTGGGTAAAGGGAATTTTCCCTTACCCACACTGTAGTCCAATCTACAAAACAGGCACACATACATGGAAGCACTTTTCGATGTTAAGCGCTTTCGTGTATGTGTGTTCGATGTTTTGTGATACGGACATATGCTAGTCGAGCATGTGTCCAGATCCCATATATACATAGATATATAGATATATAGATATATAGATATATATATATATATATATATATATATATGGGTTCACTACACATTACCGAAAACCCATAATCCCAACGCTCAGAATACCGCCAGATTACCTAATGCCCACAAGCCCGAGAATTCACATTACTGACGCCCACAATATTGAGTGCCCAAAATCTCGAAATCGATGGCACAACAGCAATGATGAGCAGTTCATGTGATAAGCCAAAAGCAAACCACATTCCTATGTGCACAACAACACTCTAAGATGTCATACGACGGAAAACAAATAATTACAACAAACCCACATCACCGTAACATCTGAACACCATCCCTTGACCCTAACATACTTTACTTTAACACTGACGTAACATAACAACAGACTAATACAGTGTAATAACGTCACAAAATACAAACAGATACTGGAACAACGGCAGTATAACGCCTAATATGCAGCTATAACATCTCACATTTTAAGTAGCCTTGCAATACATCTCACAAACTCTAGGGTAGAATAATCAGCTTTATTGTCTAATAGCCGTTGAAACTTTTCCTGTCTTTCTACAACACGCCTACATTTGGGAGAGGGTGGACATCCAGCTGCTAATTGCTCACGAAGGCTATCCACTCTATTCTGTTCTCTACTAAGGCATGTCATTAATACAGAGAGACCTATTGCCCTATCTGCAAGTAAACATTTCAACCACTGGTGCCATGCCTCCACCGAGTTCTGGGTGCACGGCAGAAAGAGTCTATTCAACTCAGAAACATTCCAAAATGTCACAGGGAATAAGGGTGGAAACCTACTAATGGCAGCTGACCTTGTAGTAAATTTCCTGACCTGACCGAGTACATACCAGTCTGTAAAATACTTTATTAATTCTCTACCCTCTTCAGAAAATGACCCCTTCAACTCAGTGAACATTGGTATTACTTCCAACTCATCAAGGAATGCGAGTCCAACCAAAGATTTAACAGATAACTGGAACCCATGGCATCTGTTGTAAAGTGATCCTAACCCTAACTGTTGCACTTTTCGCCACACATTCATGCCAAAGTGAAAAAGGCAACCCTTTGCAGTAACATCAGTGAAGGTAAGCCTAATAATTTTAATGGCTGCTACTTCATAATCACACAAGACATATTGTAGTGACAGGTTTAATTCCTGGCAAGCAAACAGATGTAATACACAATGCCACAACGTATTATATGCACGGAGTGACTTTTTGGACATTAGAGCGTAAATAAGCAGAACAGACTTACTATAGTCACAACACTTAACTATGCCATGAATACTGTATAATTGACGACAAATAGCACCCTTACAGAAGTACCTTCCATCCATCATCCAAATTGTTGCTACACTTAGATCGTTTAGATTGTTAACTGTACTAAACACAATGACATGTGTACCTGAGCCTGTGTCACTAGCCCGTTTGACAACAAATTCACCTGTTTGTAAGGGGAATTTACTTACATCTAGTGTCTCCAGTGTCAAATTAGGTATGTGAACCACACCTGCAGTCTTACACCTAACTCACCATATTTGCTGAAGCATTGCCTTCCTATTTGGAAGACTTGAAACACAAGCTAGCGAGATGGATGCTACCGCATCCTCCACTAGTAAACAGGGAGTATCCCTGGATAGAGCAGCCTTCTCGTGGAGTGATCCACAAAAGCTGTGCATTCTACTTCGAACGGATCACCCGCATGATTATGCATCATAGATTTCTTCAACAATTCACCCTCAGAGAGTGAATCAATGACTGTTCGACCCTTGCATGTGTTGCTTCTTTTAAATTTACAACACCAGTAATGCTTGCTACCGGTCTTGCGTTCTAGGTGATAAATGTACCCATCTATAATGAGCACCTCCTTACATTTTTGTGATCTGAGGTGTGGATAGAGCACACCGACACTACCAGGCGCATCATAGGTTGGGTTTTCCATACCTGCAACGTCAGCCGTTGAACAGCTTACATTCTGTTACACCCACTTTTATACTTGCGGGTCTGTTAATGTGTAAATACCATTGTTGATATATTTGATAGTGCAGTATTTTCCTGACTTACTAATGACATATGTACGATAGTGTTATACTTCAGCAGTTGTAGTCATTGTATCACCATTACGGCATTGTGGGCATCGGTAATGTGAAATCTCGAGCTTGTGGGCATTAGGTATTCTGGGCTCAGTATTCTGGGCGTCGGGATTATGGGTTTTCATTAATGTGTAGTGAACCCATATATATATATATATATATATATATATATATATATATATATATATATATATATATATATATATATATATATGAAATCAAGGGGTGGGTAGGTTTTAAGGAGAAGAGGAATTTTTGAGATTTGCACTTTTTTTTTTTTTTTTTTTTTGGCTTTTCAGCACTTTGAGTGCCAACTTTGCAACAGGGAGCCAGTTTGGTTAATGTACAGTCACAGGAAAAAAATGAAGTCTGAAATAGTACACCCTGTCTGTCAAGATTGGTAGCTGTACCTCCCCAACCCCAGTGCTTTCATGGGACCTCATTTGTAAAGCTGTACTATAGCATAACTACTAATACAGATAAAAGGCAAAATTAATTCATTGGTTTAATTCCTGGTATGTTCATAAATGAACATTAATTTCTCAGAAATAACTATACAGCAGATTTGAAAACCCAGTATTTTTCAGTGAACAAACTATGCAGTTCATTCACTATATAAACTGTGAAATCTAACATAGTTTGATTTTGTTTATGCTGCTAGTCTGTTTCCCCACAGTTGTGACTTACCAGAAAGATGGGAGTACCAAGAGAGAGCAGTCGCTGAAGGGACCACATTTACTACAGGAACATTGAGTGCCCAATCACCAGAAACAAAAGAGGCTTAATTGTGCTGGTGTCTCCTTATATGCAGTGGTTCTTAACAATCTTGCTGGTGGATGGGACCTAGATTATGCAGTATCACTGAAAAGTATTCCTTTGATTACACAATAATTCAAGCTATGTAATTCTTACATAGATTAAGCTTCAGAGATGTGATCCTTTTACATTCATGCTTTTAACAGTAATTGTCTACTTAACATGATGTTATTACACCCTGAAACCAGTCAAGCAAAAGTATGTGTTACAGTGCATGTTATTGTGAAAATATGTACAAGCATGAAGACTTCCACAGTTCCAGAAACAATTTTTCAAACTTAAGAGTCAGGACTATTCTTACACAACAAGTTCTTTTATACTGTGCATAATGCTTTGAAATGAAATGTAAGCCAAAGAATGATAATTCTGGCACGTATTCACAGATGTAATTAACAATGGCCAGCCCTATTGTACCTATAGCTACTACTGGTATAAACTTTAGTCTTATGTAACAGTTGTATTCTAAACCAGGGAAGAGTTTAACGTGTTTATTCTGAAAGAAGATAGCAGGTTGTTTGCATAGTACTTGTATACTACATACTGTGGCACACTTTTTCACTTTTACATAAAGGGAAAGCAGAAAATATTTCTTGCCTTCCAGGTCTTCTTTATATGTATTAAATTATCAAAATTGAAATGTATTGAAACTCAAGAGATCAATGCCAGCTTTTTGAAATTCAGTATATGGATGGCAAAACTCAAAACATGTAAAACTAAAGCGACTACAAAACCCCCCCCATCTACGACTGGATCACCAAATACACACCACATTTTCAGACCAGATATGTCTGAATAATGGTTATGTTATTGACAGGGTTTTTGAATAGTAAGGTGCAGGATTACGGCTAGGGCAGGGACAGAGACACTGGCAGAATCCCATTGTTCCACCTTACTACTACATGCTAACCCTAACCCTGCATCATACCTTTCCAAAACCCTTTCCATAACACTACCTCTAATCTAAATAGCTGTGACATATAGATACACAAACACGCATACTACAGTACACTGCAACTATGCTCTCACTAAAACGTACCCTAACCCACCTGCACTTGCACAAACACTCACTCCCTAATGCAGAAACCTTCATTATAATTTTATAGCGAATTATAAGACAACACAAAAAAACACAACTGATTCATTATTGCATGGTCAACTTCAAATATACTTTTAGAGCAAGACAACAATAGAATTCTATCCTGCTACGGGGAGACAAAGATGGCTGCAGTTCTGTGAGCACTGCTAATACCTAGCTCTCTGAAATACCCTGAATAAAAATCAATTCAGAAGACTACAAAGAAGAAAAATCACAGAAATAAAACCAAAAGCCTACTTAAGTCACTCAACAGCATCAAGAGAAGGAATAGAAACTCTTAAAAACTGAAAGGATTACTTAAGATCCAGAATACAGCTAATGCCATGTGATATTGAGGTCCTGCAGCTAACTACAACATCTGAAAGCACACCAAACAACAAGATGTTGAAGGAAGAAAATAACATGGAAACTCTAACAACTAAGACAAAATATTCTGGTTGAGCATCACCAGAAAAGGACACAACTGCTAAAAGACAGAGGACGACAAAACAATCGGATAACACAAAAACTACTAATAAAAATATGACAGATCAGCCATCTAACTTAGAGGACATTAAAATTGCCTCATTACCTATACAGCAGGCAATAAAAGACATGTCCTTACAATTCAAAACATTTGGAGAATCATTTAACCAAATTCTGACCAGAATGGAGAAATCGGAGGCAAAAATACTGGAAAATGAAATAAAAATGGACTCAGTAATACAAATAACTGATTCTAATGATAAAGAACTGCAGAACATACCAGGCAAAATAATAGATCTTGAAGCAAGGTCATGTTGGAATAATATAATCATCAGGGGAATACCAGACACAGTCACACACAACAATCTAGTTACAACTATTAAACAAATATTAAAAATACTATTAGATGAATCTGAAGAAGCACAACAGATAGTAATTGAAAGAGCCCACAGAGCTCTGAGAGAAGTCCAATCACCAATGAGACCCAGACCAGTATATATTAACATTTTAAATTACCAAGATGTTACAAAAATCCTGATAACAGCAAAAAAGAAGGGCTCACTTACTTGGAACAATAATAGAATTTCCTTTTCCCAAGACCTTCCCATCCAGATAAGGCAAGCAAGGCAACTTCTATCTCCATTCTGCAACTTCCTGATATAAAAAAAAATCAAATTCTAAATGAAGTATCCAAACTTGCTGATTTTTTACTTTAAAGATGTAAAATACTCAGTTGCTAACCCTAAAGAGGCAAAAGAGACTTTTCAGGAAGTCTTCAAACAGGTACCTCCACTAGAAACGCGATAGATTGATGTAAATATGAAAAACGGTCCTCGAGTGGTAAATAGACCGAACTAAAGTTACTTTACACAGGAATCTTCACAAAGAGACCTGTCCTTGCTTCCTAGGCCTCCAATCTGTTGGATACAGCCATGTAGAGAGAAGGAAAAGGAAAGGAAAGGAAAAAACAGGTAGGAACCAAAAATCGAGCAGCCTTTCCTTATATGCAAATTTCAAGAGGGAACTAGTTCCCAAGACCTTGCAAGTGTATTCCTTCCCCCTACAATCTTGATAGCCTCATTGTATATCTAGAATGGGTCCCAGTAACAAAACAACAATAATACTAAGTAATGTAAATCAAATGAGACAGAAACCACAAATAAAGAACAAGGGCGAATACTGTTTCAACGCGACCTGCAAGATCTATATAATGACCTGAAGAAAAAGGTACTGTGTTCCAAAATAATGTAAAGACATTCTTGAGCAAAACTGATGATTCTCTATAATAACCATACTGAAAAACTACCAATGACATTTTTGTAACAGCTTGAACAAATGTTGCACAGCAGAAATAAAAATGGTTTTATCTCTCACTAGCATAATAAGATATTAAATAGTTACTGTGATAAAGGAAAACTAAATAGACTCTGTGACTGCTTATTAGCATGAGTAATTGTCATAGGCATGGTCCAAACATGCATCTCAAATCTATATGTAATGTCTGCCTAGACATAAAATCTAGTTAACAACATTAAACTAATAATTAGCTGTAGATGCTCTGAATCCTGGATTTTTTTTTCTGAATCTGATACTGAACCATAACTAATGCAAAATTTTGAGAATGAATAAACGATTTCTAAACATTAGCTTAAAATTGCAGCAGTTAAACTGCAAGCTAACAGCCACTGCAGAAGAAAAATGGAAACTGTTTACACTGATGTAAATATGTTAAACTGTTAAATAGATGTTGTTGTCTAATATAGTATACTCAAAATAAGAAATCTGTTTATTAATTCAATTGTTAATCTAAGATTTAAAAGAAAAAAACAGTTAGGCTTTTTGATGCATAACTGAAAGCATTTACAATTTAGGAGTATCCTTGTTAAAATTCGATGGTTTAATAAGGGGCTAGGGAATAGTACATAGTGGTGCGGATTAGAGAACTTGTATGTTTAGCTTTCTCCACATTGATTTTAATACCTTAAGGGAGATAGACTGCGTAAAATCACTACTTAAAGGGTGCACATCTTTAAACAGTAGAGGAAAATGTAAAACTCTTAAAAAATGTTCCCTCTTTACCCCCTTTTATTCTTGGTCCCGAGAGATAGTGAGTAGGCATTGGTTAGGGATGGGAATATACAGGTGCTTTCTACAAAACAGCGGTAGCAACACATACAAAAATTTATCAGACATACCTAGTATACCTTTACACATATGACAAACAACTTTAACAAAACAAATGTGGGAGATAGAAGCATGGAACGTTAAGGGACTGCACACTAAGGAAAAAAGAAACCTATTTCTATACCTCACCTTGAAAAAAAAGTCAGTCTTATTCTAATACAAGAAACACACAATAATAGAACAGTGGACAAAAATTGGTAAGAAATAATAGATAAAGCAAATTATAGCATCAGGGGAAAAAATCAAACAGTGCTGGAGTAGCAATAATAATTAAAGAACACTTTCAAGATAAGATACTTAAAACCGACTCTGATAAAGATGGAAAGTGGTGTTATGTAACCTTCAATAATCATGTTATTCCAAAACCTATAATAGTGCTCAATATATATGCACCTTGTAATAATCAACACTACTTCTTTATGTCACGTTATCCAATTCTAACCCAATTTAAAGAGTATTATATTATAATTGGAGGTGACTGGAACGCCTATCAAAACCCAGATAAGGACATATCTAATCCGAACAAATCATACAATAAACAAGCCACAATAGCACTTAATAAGCTTAAACAAGACTTCAAACTATATGACCCATTCAAATATGATGGAAATGATAATAAATCTGGAAAATTTACCTTTTATTCACAATGCCAGAAAATGTGGGCAAGAATAGACTTTTTCTTAATCTCAGACATATTTCTCAACATGGAAGTAACTTCATACATACACACCAGATTCCTCTCACACCAGTCTAAAATCACACTGAACATCAGGTGGGACAATAAACAGTACCTAGCCAACAGAGACTATAACTGGTCCCTGAATCCCAAACTACTTAGTAAACCGGATGTAATAAAAGAGGTTGAATCACTGTTAAAAACAACCATCATAAATATCTCTAACACCCAGGTACTATTAGATATAGAATGGGCCCCAACTAAAACAAAAATCAGAGAAATCTTCATTACTAAAGCATCCTACTATAAAAAAATGCAACTAAAAGAGGAATGAGTATTAAAAGAAAAAAATAGAACAGTTAAAAAAGGAACTACAAAACTACTTTAATAGTCAAACTGAAGACACTCTTCTAAAACTGCAAAGAGATTTGTATTTGATGGAAGCAAAACAATCTGCCATTTCATGAATTAAGAAATCTAGCTAACTATTCAGGAGTCCAAATCTCATCCAGAGCATTAGCCAGACTTATTACTCAACACAAAAATGTACCTAGTGTAACGGAAATTAACTACAGAGACAGAAGATTTACAAAAAATGAAGAAATAATAAAAATATTTTAACAAATCTATTCTCAAATCTATGGGGAACAAACCCTACAGACCACTGAGGAAGACAGGAAACTTTTCCTTCAAAAATTAAGATTACCTAAATTAGACATAAACCAACAGAAAATGTTAACGGAACCTATTTCACCCAATGAAATCGCTACAGCAATTAAACACTTAAAGCTTCACAAGGCTCCAGGACAGGATGGTATCACACCTGAATTCTACAAATGCTTTACCCCCATAGTAGCTGAAATACTATACCATATATTAAATTACATAATAAACAATAATATAAATGATATTCACTTTAATGCCTTGAAAACTATTTTTATACTTAAAGAACAATCAGTCCCCAAAAACCTGGATAGTTATAGACCCATTTCACTTCTAAATTTGGACATAAAGATCCTTACATCAATAACAGCCAGCAGAATGAACAATATTATAGCTAAAATAATTTCTCCAGAGCAATCTGGCTTCACAGTATATAGACAAACTAGTGACAATACTTTAACCCTATAAGCACTAATAGCATTCTTAAACCAGAGAAACACCCACATGTATACAATGGTAGTAGATGCACACAAAGCATTTGATAGGGTGAATCTAAAATTTTTACTTCAAATACTACCCTTCTTTGATTTTCCTAATACATTCATTCAAATAATTAAAATATTATAAAGCAACCTCTATACAGCCTTATACATTAATAAAACCTTATCAAACAGAAACATGATAAAAAACGGAACGAGACAAGGATGCCCACTATCACCTTTCCTGTTTAACCTATACCTAGAAGCTTTTTTCTACCCATTAAACAAAATATATACTATAATTCTCCAACATTATTCAATTTTAAAGTCTTTCTTAGGGCCTTCACTGACAACTTAAACATATATTTCACTACCCCAAGCTCAGATATAACTAAAATAATAAAAGCAATTGAACAATTCTCGCTCATGTCCATATAAAAAATTATCCCTCCGCAAATCAAAGGGGGGTTTGAATTTTCCGGACTTTAAACTCTACTATTCCATTATTAATACTAATAGAATACTGAGAATAACTGAGCACAACCCGACACTTAACAATTGGACTCCTCCTTGGGTAACAATATATTTTAGGAACACTAAAGCACTAGGCATTAATCCCAAAGCTCTTCCCTTTCTAAACAAAAAAGAAATACAAGTCTACAATATTATAGAACCTTTAAAACACTCTATTAACATAACACAAAACTTTTTTTCTTCCTTAAATCTCAGGTCAGTAATGGAAATTTTGCAACCTTTACATAAAAACCCAAATTTGAAATTAATAACACAATATTAGATCTTAGCACTTTCCCCTTATTAAAAGACAAAAGAATACAAGACATCTACCTTTATCACGACTGTACAATCCAAGAAATAAGAAATAAACTTAACTTGCCTAAATCATACACAATCATACTAAGACAAATTAAAGAACGTTGTTCCAGTTACCTCCAAAATAGCAGCCTACATAACAGGGACAGAGATAATTGTGTTTCACTTTGGAAGGTTATTTTACCTAAAAGAAAAACAATATCTAATGCACATAAAATAATAAGTGAAATTAAATATCAAAATGCTCTCCTTTTTTCTGACTACTGGCTGAAATTAAAAGCATCCGTTGATGAACAATAGACAAGACATGCTATTAAACTTACTCTGAAAACAATACCTCTTAAAAAAACTGAAATGCACATAACTTATGATTAATAATAACGCATACTTAACATCTACGATACTTTACAAATTTAACGCATCCAAATCACCAAACTGCCTTCATTGTAAAAATCAAGAGGCAGATTTTAATTCATGTCTTCTGGAGTTGTAAGTGTGTGCATAAGTTATGGAACTCCCTAAAAATCCAATTACAAAAAATGGGTTACAAGAACTCAACAATGACATGGAAATTAACACTACTTCATATCCCTCCACCAAACATAACTAGAAACCAGAAAAACAGAAGGTGAACAACCAAATGTACTTGCACAGCTGGTACGATCCCCCTTGACCCGAGAAGGAGAGGCAAATGTTATTTTTCAAAACCACTCTTTTTATTACGATAACACAAGTTGCTTCCAATGCTGCTGTACAGAATCCTATGATATGAGGTTTTTGTTACGATAACACAAGTTGCTTCAAATACTGTTGTACAGAATCCAATGCTATGAGGTTAAGCGCTTTCATCTGGTATAATCAGATTTCATCAGAACCTCTAACAGGTGAACACTCACAGTTTAAATACCCACTTTGGCGCCTTTTTTGATTAATTAACCATAACTAGAAACCAATCAAACATACTCATAACACTTTTTTTACTAATGAAGCTATATATAGCATCTAAATGGTTAGACCCTATAAATATTACTTGGGAGAGATTCAAAAAATGGCCATAAAACATCTTTAACATACAAGATGGTAATTAATAAAGGAAATAAAAACTTGAAAAAATCTAGAAATTTGGGAACAAGCCTTTAACATCATCTTAGCATAAACTAACAAAAAAGACATACAATTGTACACAGTAGTGAAGTCTAGGGATACACACACAACCCCACATTTAGTAAACACTGGTTATGACTGTACAGTATCATAAGTGTTGCTTATAATATCTATTAATACTGTCTGTAAAGCACCTTTGTATATAATGTAAATAGTTGATTTTTGTGGCCTTCCATGTCACTGTCAATCCTGTATTGTATACTATCTGCATATGTGCCACTATGTAAAAGTTGGAATATATGTATGTATTATCTTTCTTCAAAATGAAAATAAAGATTATTAGAAAAAAAAGAATTCTATCCTGCTACATTTCAATGCTTTTAACTTTGCTGCCTTCATGTGCAGAAAATAAAATTTACATATTATAATATTGGCTTAAATGATACAGGAGAAGTAGAAGAATAAACTTTTTGTAAAAAGGGCCCAGCTCAGAAAATGTTCCTTTTTTATTTTTTCAACATACACATTCATTACTATTGCTAACAAACATTGCATTGAGTACAACCATTAATAAGAGATTGTTATTCTTTCTGCATTAAAATAAGGAGTCTTTCTTTAAAAATGATTTAACAGACCATATTACAAAAACCAGGTAACACAGTCAGTATGCTCTCTGACAAGTACCTGTCAGAAAGTCTCCTGCACACAAATAATTAACAAGCATTTATCAACCCTGAGTATTGCCTTGCAGGGGATTTATAGAGGATGCTTAGAAGGATATGTTGACTGGTGTTTTCAATAGAAAGTTTATTTCCATTAAATAAGGAAGATTGTAAAGGAAGCATTTAGTTTAACTGTAATGCATGCATTAGTATAAGTCTGATGTGGGTTGAATAATTCAGCAATTGTACTTGAGTTTCTGCAAATTATTGTGAATTGATTTACTTCTTCATGTACTTAGTGTTTTGTATTTTAAATTGTATTTCAAGATTAATAAAAAGGAATTACTTCATAGACAATACTGAGTAAATGGGCCATGTGGTCATTTATGCTTTGCCAAAACCCAGCATTAGACACTACCTCCTTTTTCAAAAAGCAATATGCCAGTCGTGCTATGGGGTAAATATATTAACACCCATCCAAATGTCTAGCTCATTTTTAAAGTAAAATGGTGTATCAAACTACTTGAGCTGGAGTGGAAGTTTGTTCCAGACAAGGGGTTGTCATTGAGTGACAGATCTGCTATCTCCACTATGATTTGTTTATTTGTTGAACAAGGTTCAGATCTCTGGTCCTAGTGTTCACTCATTTGAGTCAGATCCTTATGGTCTGGAATTCAAGACACAAATCATAACTGATGTCTCTACAACTGCTTAACATGTTTAGTAATAGGGGGTATTGCATTTGAAGATGGGTTTTATCAGCATGGAGTATAGAAGAGTACAGACTTTTCTGGATCTAGAAGAGCTACCCTTTGTGATTAGCTGTGTCATATAGAAGGATTTCCTCCTAACAACTGTTGAAACATGAAGATTAAAGGGGAGGAAATGATTTATGTTCCAAGGTCTGCCACCACATCTTCAATTTGGAGTGGGTGTTTTCTATACTATAAGCTAGCTGGGAAGTTTTTTCTACCAAGTTCAAAAATATTACATTTGTTAGCATTTAATTTTAGCCCATGTTCTGAACACCAGCTATTCTTGTTGCAGCTTCTACTTGTCAGAAGGGGATTTGAGCACTACGCCCAGTTTGCAATCCAAAGCAAACTTGATTAATCAAGGCATCCCTGCTTTTGATTTGAATATCAGAGAAGTATGAACTAAATAACAGAGGTCCTAGCAAGGACGCCTGAGGGACCCCATTGTTTACCTTCATGATCTCTCAGGATACATTTGTAACCCATGCTGTGTGGGTTCTGTCCCTCATCCAATTTGCTATCCACTAAACTATGTAAGGATCAGTTTGGAGGGCATTTAGCTTATTGATTATATTAGTTTATGGTATGGTGAAACACTGCACTGCAAAGTCAAGATATGCTAGATAGATAAAGTGATCATGGTCCACTGCTTGTGTACACTCTCAGTTTATAAGATTCATTAGACAGGATCTACACTTTACAAAGACAAGCTGCTGGGCCTCAAGACTTATAACATTTTTAATATCATAGCTTATTAAGTCATACTGTAGATGATTGGTCTGTAATTTCTGGGGTCTATGGTGAAGCTGCCCTTGTGAAGTGGCATCACAACTGATCTACACAGTAACCTGTGGACAAAGTCACAAGATAATCTCAGGCTGAAATGACATAGGAGTGGGTCCACCAGTGCCTGCTTAATGTTGTTCAGCAGACCCCCTGTATGTTGTAAGTTCCCATAGAGGATGTATTTTTTTTTTTGGAGTGTACTTCTCCCATATGTTCTCTACTGATGGTAGGTATTTGAGACCTTTAGGTAAAAGTGGGTTTTGTATATATATATATATATATATATATATATATATATATATATATATATACACACACACACACACACACACACACACACACACACACACACACACACACACACACACTGGAGTGAGAATATTAAATAAGGGGGGGTGTGGGGGGCATAGCCCCCACATAATTTTAATGTATTCACTATTATAAGAAGGTACATGCGTGAATGGGCGTACCTTCGTTGAAGGTTGTGCATTAGGGCCAGCAACTTAGCACGTAAAAATCAACTGCCAATCATTAGCAGACTGGAGTTCCTCTGTGGTGACCCCTAACCGGGAAAAGCGAAAGACACAACAACAACAACAACAACAACTATTATAAGAAGGTATATCCATTAGAAATGCATTAATATATATATCTTTAGTAAAAACTGTTGGCATAATTTGGGGGGCTATGCCCCCCACACTCCCCAATGTGGGGGGCTGTGCCCCCACACCTCCCCCTTATTTAATATTCTCACTCCAGGGTTGCACTGCAGTGGGGCAGGGGCTATGTTACATTTTTGACCAAATGAACTTCGGCCAAGTGAGCTTTCAGTCAAGTGAAAAGCCTGGAATAATTTTCGACTAAGTGTAATTTGACCAAATGTATGGAATCCATATATATATATATATATATATATATATATATATATATATATATGTCTATATTGCGACATGTATACTGAATGTGTTTGTCAATATATTGGTGTTATTCAGTGGGTCTAAATAAATAGTGACATTATGTATAAGTGCAGATGAATATTGGGTGTTATTTCATAACCTTCTGATGTAAATAAAGAAATAAAGAAGGATTTGTTATTATCCTTGGTTTCTGATAGCCTAAATTTATTTTAATATCTCTATTTTCCTGATGGTATTTTTCTGTACCATAGATAACATTTTGATGTTGACCTTGATTTGTGGATCTTTAGTCTTGCTGTATATTCTAAAACAAATCTTTTTCCTTTTATTGTAATATTTATTTATGCAGGAGAACCACCAGGCTAGCTTGTTCTTACCTTTCTCCATTTTGTTGAGTTCTTTAGAACAAGTGGATGGAGAACAGGACATTCATCCCTGGTTTGGTACCTATGTCTCTAATGGACACATGCAGGATTGGCACCTATGTCTCTAATGGACACAGGCAAACTTTAAATGGTTCATATCTCAGGCCCTAGCTTGTAAATGTTTCATCTCCTAAGCCCCTGCTTACACTTATCAAGGGTATCAGAACTTGTCTGAGATTTGGGATGCATGGTTAGGCTTAAAAAGGCCATTGTGGTTGTTAGCCTAGTAAACACCTATGAACCTGTGAACCTGTATTGACAGTCAGACTTCATGTTTGAGGCTTCATCATAGAATTGTAGGAGGTGTCGACATTTGAAGTCTTTAATATTGTGATATTACTATTTGTTGGTTTTGGGATTTTGATGGAGAAGGGTACCAGTCTCTGAGCAGATATGACTGAGGAAAAGTATACTAGTGGGATAGCGCATATACACTCAGTGCAGGATTATTATTACACTGTATTCTGGAACACTCTAATAAGTGCTAGCATATCCCTGATAGCAGAGCTATAATTACATTTCAAGTAATATAAGGAATAATGGGTCTCATCAGTAGTTAACTTTGCAAGTAATCGTCAGGAATGTTAACAGGTTACCTTATGCGATACAGAGAGTGCAACATCATTAACTTCAAAAAAATTTAATTAAAGTTCATATTACTGGTTATCGGAAGATGACCTCTGATCAAAATGTCAATTTTAGCATGCATTTTCTTTGAACAGCATGTGCTCATTTGTCTTGTTTGCTGAGTACACACTGAAGCAACACCTTGTGTTCAGTTATACTGCATTGTCCTTGTAGGTGAATAGTATTATCTGTGGTTGTAATGGAAACACTGCAGTTTAGCCATAGAAATGTACAACTAAATGAGCCAGATATCATCTGCAACTCTGAGTCATATACTTAGAAGCCTTTTTATGGTGCACATTTATTGTACAACAGAAATGAGTGATGTTTTATTCAATTCCATGGTGTAGCGGGATGGGGCCCTAACTACCACCCAGGCACCCTGAGATCAATTAGCATCTCAGGTGCAAGAGGAGCCAGAGAGGGAGGCATGGCTAGGAAAGACTGTCTTTGCTGCTTACCCACTCTGGGAGGGAGGAAGGAAAGAAGGGATGGGTCTCTGTCCATAATGAAGACACGTCTCTGGTGATGCTGATGTGCTGTAATCATGGAACAGATCACTAGTAAAATAAGAAAAATCTATGGGATCTAGTGGGAGAGGTTAGCTGATACTGAATGTGATGATTTGTATGACATAACTAACTCTGCCCAGTTAGGGTATATCAAAAAATTCTCCCTAGCATGCATGACAAACAAAAATTTTGCTCCCATCTGGATGCTTGGCATTAGGAAAAGCAGCAAATTAGTACAGTTCATATGGTAGCTGTATTAGGTATCTGAATCTGGCATTTCTGCTTAAAAACTCACCTGTGGCCATATCTTCTTAGGGTATTTACATGCCTCCTGGCTTTACAATACCACAGAACCTCATACACACTTAATCTGAGGCAGGGCCAGCCTTAGCAATTCTGAAGTCTAATGTGGACCATTTTGGTGGGGCCTCTCAGCTTATTCCCCACTTACCACTCCAACCCTCCCTCTGTGCTGACTTTCTGGACCTAAGGATATTTCATATTAGATATCAGGATATATATACTATTGTCATGCTTTAAAATAAAACAATATGTTTCCTTATTTGATATTATTTTGTCAGAAAACATGTTAAAAAAGTAAACTACTGGAGTCCTGTATTATCCCCATATCCAATATCTCTTCTAGTTCTTCTCTCAGTGCCTGCTTAGCTCATTCAGATATAACATATGGAGCCTGTTTCCATGGAGGGCCAGTGTCTCTAGGATGCTTCATCTGGTGTGTCCATCCTGGCTTATCAGTAAACATGTCTCCAAACTACTGTAGAACTGTCTGTATCCCCTGAACCTGAGTAGGAGATAGCTGCACACGTCCCCCCTCACTCCCCCCATATATATATATATATATATATATATATATATATATATATATATATATATATTTTTTATTTCCCTCTCTCTTTTGTTTTTTTCTTTTCCCTTCTTTCCCTCATAGGACTCATGCCATACTCTTCTTCCCATCCCATGATAGTATGTAGTGTAAATATTTTGTATATTATTTTCTCCATACTAACATTATACTATATGATGTTATGATAGTGTACAGGTAATACAGTATGATGACACGGCAGTGTACAGGTAATACCACATGATGTTATGACAGAATACAGGTAATACCATATGATGTTATGATAATGTACAGGTAATAACGCATGATGTTATGAGAACATACAGGTAATGCTGTAGGATGATATGACAGGGTACAGGTAATACCACATGATGTTATGCCAGAATACAGGTAATACTGCATGATATTATGACAGTGTACAGGTAATACTGTATAACATTAGAGTGTACAGGTAATACCATATGATGTTTTGAGAGTGTACAAGTGTACAGGTAATACCATACTATGTTATGACAGGGTACAGGTAATATTGTATGATGTTATGAGAGTGTACTGGTAATACTATATAATGTTATGACAGTGTACATGTAATACCATATGATATTATGACAGTGTACATGAAATACCGCATGATGTTATGAGAGCGTACAGGTAATACTGTATGATATGATGGTGTACAGGTAATACCATATGATGTTATGACAGTGTACAGATAATACCATATGATCTTATGACTTTGTACAGGTACTGTTCGTACTGATGCTGCTGACTATAGCCTTGCATCATATCTACTTATAACAGTGCTTTCTGATACTGTGTATTATCTTGACTTAATACCCCTCTATATGCTTGCTCTTACATTACTTCTATTACATGATATTAAAGTTTGTTGTCTCTTTGGTTATATTTCCACTGTACTGAGACTGAAAATGGTCTAGGTAGACCAATACACTGTCTTGTTTAACAAACTTTAAATAAAAAAAATAATAAATAGAAAAACACTATCCTTTTAGCTTAATTATTCTACACACTCCAACATCTTTGAGATGTGCTGCAGAAAACATTAACCAGATCATGCAATTAAAAAAAACAGACACATTTTGAAATGCAAGACCTGTTAAAAGCTTCTGACACATCACTGTCGCCTTCTCTCACTTTTAATACCCAGTGTCCTTGGATGTCGGGAAATACTGGACAAATGAGTCAGTTGGGCTACACTTACCCCAGGATTCAATAAACCTTGTGCAGGAATAATGTTATTCCTGCATGGAGTGAATGGTGTCCACTTTCACATAACTTAACAGCAGCGTGCCTTACATATTAATGAAGGCATGCTCCTGATAATGGCTTTGCGGACATGAACACTATTGAGTGCAGGGGGTGTGTTCCAGTAGTGCTCGCACAACCAACATGCCCCCTGCTGACACTGAAAGCAGGAAATGTAAATATGAAGCAATGGAGGGGGGTGTGTGACACACACCCCCTGCATTGTGAAAGTGCCATACAGCACTTTCTAACTGCTTTCAGTGTCTGTGAACATTGAAAGCTGGAGTTTAAACTGGAAGCAATGCAGGGAGTGTGTGACAGGTACTGTCACACACACACTGCAATGTGAAACTGCCATTTGGCACCTTTAACATGCCTTAACCTCTTAGAGCAAAAAAAATGGGCAAAGCCTAAAATGATGGGGGGACAAATAGGGACAGATCATAACTATTGCCCTTACAAACTTAGAAAGTTCATAGAGGAACAGGGTTTGGATTAAAATTACAACATATAGGGAAGGATTAGAAGTCTGAAATTCAAATGTATGCCATTATGTAGTGACTTCAATCCATATATGTCCCATACAGACTTAGACAGTTGATAGAATGACAGGTAGTGCATTACCAACTATGACTTACAAGTAGTATTGATACATGTAATTAAAGTGCTTTTATTATTTATTTTCTATTCTAAGTTAAGTTTAAGTGTAGCTGAGCAGGTTTGCATGTTACAGCCCTCTGCTCAGCATTGCTTAAACATCTCATAGGAGCTAAATACAAATATATGGCTAATATCCTTAATGATGAGACAGCGTAGTGGTTAGAGTCCTAGCTTTGCATGCAGGAGTTCACAGTTCAAGAAACAAGATGGGCCCTTTATTTTTACATGGGAAAGCACTGCTAAAATTTAATTTTTTATGTTAAATTATGTAGTAATTTATATTTGTTACCCTGATTAGTGTAGCTGGTTCAAAATGTAAGTGTTAGTGCATATAACATGTGAAATCACCCATGCATACACAAGTGTCCCATACAGTATAGTCACACCTCAAGGTAATATAATGAAAGCACATAGGGGGAAGTCATGTAAAGTAAATCATATACACTTAATAATATGTCAGTAATGATGAATTAATCTACAATTCTGATTTTATTTTAAATGAAAACTGAGCAATGTTAAGCAGTGCTCAGCTATTCATAGCAGGTTTAAGCATTGCTTAGATGTAAATTCTAAGTAGCAGTCAGCTCAGCTAAGCGGATTTGCGCACTCTTAAGTAGTGCTCAGCATTTACCCCTTTAAGCACTTCTCAACTCAGCTTAGTGGGATTTATCTGTCTGTTAGCACTGCTTAACTTCAGGTAAAACCACGCAAACCTGCTTACAACTGCTTAAAAGTGCTTTAATCACTCTGTCTCCATCAGCCCTTGTTCTGCCCAGCAACAATATAATCAACCCTACCAAGTCTCGAACCCAGGACACTGTGCACTACAATCACAGAAATGTACCACTACACCATTTGAGCTGTAGGGAGTTATAAAGCTTTTACAAACATATCATGCATTATGGTCATTTAACATAAATGAAAAAAGTCATCACTACCAAGACTTGAACAAAGGACCCTGTGCACTCCAATCACAGCAGCTATCACTACTCCACATGAGCTATGAGAAATAGAAATTCTTCAGTAAATATATCATGGAGGATGGTCATCCAACATTAGGAAAATACCTGTGGAATTAGTACTGTTAAATACATATGTGTTTATATATATGCATATATATATATATATATATATATATATATATATATATATATATATATATATATATACACACATATACTCAACCTCTTACTGCAAGACAGTTGCAAAACGTCTGACAAAGTGGGTTGATAAATGCCAAACAATAGAGACATATTTGAAATATGTCTGTTATATGCTTAGATGTTTGTTAGAGTATCGACGTTTGTTTTAACATATATTTTCTGATAGATTTCAGTTCTGAAACACAAATGATTGTCAAGTAGTGATGTCAATGCTGACATCATCCCAGTGATTTGTTGGAAATGCACAACTGTTATGGGGAACAGACCAAAAATATGAGCTACGCATCTGGACAGTGTATAGAAATCTGTACAGTGGAGATGTATGACTGCAGTCATGTAACAGAAGGGAAAACACTGAGAGCTGCCAACCATGTCACCCAATACCTTCTGAACTACAGTTAGACCAATACAACACCACCCCAACTCAGCTCTGGTGTATTTCTCATACATTTGTAAATATATCATGCACTACAGGAATGTAACTATAAGAAAAAGCATGCACTACAGGGATGTAACCATAGGGAAAAGCAGACATCAGTGAGAGATTGTCCACCCACAACCATTTGCACCACAGTCACAGCAACATACCAGTACCCCAACTGAACTCTAGAGTATAACGACTGTTTGAACAAACATATTATGATTGCCAGTCACACACTACACCTACATATACTGCCTGAAGTCACAGTGTACTGGGAATCCTGAGATGTCACAGGACATTTCCCAGTCTGCCCTACAAACATATACAACTGATAGACCACCAGTGGCTGTAGAAGCATGCACAGTCAAGGATCTATGACACTCACATCTTCTCCTCTCCCTATGCAGCCCAACAAACATTTACACACTATACTGATACATAATCTTGACAGTCTGGTAGCAATGCCTCTGAACCTCTTACTGCAAGACATCTGGACAGAGCCTGACATACTTGGGGGACAGGGGGCCCAAAAGATGGATATATCTTACATAATGGTGTTACAAACTGAAACAGTTGCTGGTGTTACAGGGTTTGTTGTAACATAACTTTTCTGAAGGATATGAAGTCTGGAACACAAATGGATGTCAACATTTAGTGACTTCAGTCCTCACATTATCCTACTGATTTCTCAGAAACAGAAATTGTCTGAGAAACAGACCAAACATAATAAGCAAACCTCTGGGCAGTCTGTGGAAATCTGGACAGCTGAGAGGTATGTCATAGACAAGTCATGCAGAAAATGCATGTCCAGACAAACCCTGTTAATCTAGCAATCTTCTAAGTGTATAATGGCAATACTTACTTATGATCTGTACCTAATTCAGGAACTTTGTCCACCATTTTGTTGGGCTTTCTCCACATTTCTTGTTCTAAGAGGTATTTCCAACTACCTTCTGTGAAGCTGTAGCTCCCACACCTCCATAATGTCCCCCTCACAGGCAAGAAAAAGGGGCAAGGACCACATGAAGGACCTAATTATAGCACTGTGTTGCTGGTGTCCAGGCTATCCATACTCATGAGCATTACCTACAAAAGGCAAGCTGCTGCCTATGCAAAACAGGTCTGAACCTTTCTATAGAAAGACAGATTGTGACTACACAAACCTAAATATTTGCATTATTCTGAGAAAACTATTCAGGATTATAATAGATATGTCAATCAATTAAGCATGTAATGAAATTCAGAAGAAGGGTTGCAATAATGTGAAATAGGAATTAAACAATAGGTCTCAACAAGACGTGCTAGACTCACATGCTGCTGTCCAGCACCTATGGCCATTCCTGCTGGCGCTGTCTGCAGTGACATAGCTCACAGCTCTGGCCCCTAAGTCACCCCAGCAAAGATCAACTCACATATGATTACTATTGGAGTGTCTGTTGTCCAGTACTGACTGTGACACTGCTAGACCAGCTACCTGGGATGTTGTAGATATTCATATGTTACATGTGAATGCTACTATGATACATATGCTTGTCTTACAAATGTAAGAGACTAATATAGGGTATATGCATAGTAATCAACTGACACAGAAGTGTGTGTTGAACTGTATGTTATATACTGAGCTCATACCTTTCAACTGTCCAGAGCTTTGCAGACTGACCACATGTTTGCCTCACATTTGTAGTGAATGCCTCATAGAGATGTGTTTTGCCTGGCAAAACACTGGCAACCCAGTAAAGACTGAAATCATAACATAATAGCATACATTTGAATGTCAGATGTCATATCCTTCAGAGTGTTCCTGTGAATGCGAAACCGTCTTTGCTAGCAACTAAGTGTGTCAGAGCTAGATTTATAAAGTGTCACTATTTTCTGGCCTTTGCCCCCCATTGATCAGTGCCTTTGTCCAGATGTCTTGCTCTAACAGGAGCTAGGAGTCTTAGCATGAATGTAATGTCATTGCAAGAGTACCTTGTCCTGGAGGATGCTGACATTTGTGCAGTCACTGAAACCTGGCTTGAAGCTTAGGAGAGCACACTAACCTTGACATGTTACTCATCCTATCCTACCTTTAAACTCCAAATGGAGGGCTGCAAAGCCAAAGGAGGTAGAGTTTTAAACTTTGTCAAACACATACACACCTCCAGGCTGGTCAAACATTATGACATACGGGAGACATCCCAAGTGTAGTTAACTGATGACAAAATACCTATTTAAATTATACCTAGCTAGAGACCTCCAACCATGACTCAGGACACCCAGTACACCTATCTGGACTTGCTTGAATCTGTTAAGATTCAACCTTCTACCCTGCTCCTGGGTAACTTTAACTACCCAATCATAGTGTGCATGACCTATTCTACCTGAACATGAATGCACAGAGATTCCTTGGCTTTGTCAATGCCAATGCATTGGATCAGCTGGTCAACACTCGTATGGCAGGTGGAAATATCCTGTACCTGGTCCTAACTAACATGAGTAGCCACTGTAGCACTCCTATAGTGTCATCCTCCTTGGTAAGATCTGACCAAATAACCATCACTTTTGAGGTCACCATTGCCCTGCTCCCCCCCTGTCAGGGTCAAACAAAAAGCACTTTCCAAAACTGACTGTGTGAGCACCTACATAGCTGTATCAACTCAGCAATACCTGACAGGACAAAATCATCTCCCTCAAGGTAGGGTAAACCTCTGTGGTAGACAGCAGCAATACACAAATTACATAATATGTGGGCATAATTGCTGGACAGGGCCAAGAAGGAGCAGGTGCAACATTGGAAGCAATGTCACTTTTGTCTGAACAAGCAAATAAGGTCACAGGTGAATTACCTTAAGGCTAACTTTGAGAGCAAATTGGACACATCCACCAAGGCCCATCACAAGGCCTTCCTGACATATGTGTGCAATCTCAGAGGCAACACCCAAATCTGTCAATAACACCACATGTACATATGGCATTGATATAGCCAACCTGCTGCAGGCAGGTTATATGTAATCATCACCTCCCATCCCCCATCAGTACACAGCACTTGCCCCTCCCCTCATCAGCAGGAAGCAGGTCCTTAATGCCCTCTCAAAGGCAACAAATGGAAGTCTCCATGGGGCCTGATACCATACCTGGCTGCATCCTACATGACCTAGGGTATGAGCTCTCAGCTCCATTACACACTGTAGTCAACCAAAGCCTCAGCACCAGTGTCATCCCATCTGCAGAGAGGACAGCCACTGCCATCCCTTTACACAAAGGTGGAGCAATCCACTGACCCAGCCAATCATATGCACATCAGCCTAACTAGCCTGATCTGCAAGGCCATGAAAGGCATTATCAAGGACCTTATAAACATGGATATTGGCAACCTCAAATGATTGAGCCCAAACAGTGTGGTATTGTCAAATGGAGATCAGGCCTGTTAAACCTGATCAACTTCTTTGAAGCAGTCAACAAACACAAGGATGAAGGGACGATGGTGCACACTGCCTACCTTCACCTAGCCCAAACCTCTGACAATAATCCCCAGTTGGCCATGATACATAAGCCTACACAGCTAGACATCAACCTGTATGCTACCAGATGGGTAGCTAAGTGGCTCAATGATAGTACCCACTTGGCCAAAGTAGTGAAAGCCACCTCTAGTAGTAGACTCTTACAGAATGGTGTACCCCAAAGATTGTACTTGAGGCCTCTACTGTTTGAGATATATTTTTCTGAGGTACAAGACAAAACCAATGGTCTGTGGCTGACCAGGTTTACAGATGACTGCAAGCAGGCCACTGTCTTACATTCCCCTACTGATGTGAGCATCCTCCAAGAGGAATTTACCCAAATTAATGACTGGTGCCGGAAGCATTGCCTCAAACTGAATGCCAGGAGATGCATCATTTTCCCTGTAGTGGTAGATGTCATCCACACTAATTATGACAGTCATACCAATGTATTGACCATGCAATCAGGTGTAAGGTGATTTGTGCACCAAGGTTGATAGCAACCTGACAGCTTTCCACCACATTGGCACCATTGTACAGAAGGCTGTCTACATGGCCCACCTTGCAAATATGGGTATGCCATCCAGGAACCAGGAGGCCACAAAATCCATGTACTCCACCCTTATCAGACGCATTACCGAGTAGAATACCTCCTTTGGTATGTACCTTGCCAAGCAAATGCAGCAGTTGCAGAGACCACAGAGGTTCTTGACCAGGCAAATTTAGGGTCTGCAACACATATCCTATACAGATAGGCTGAAAGCCCTGTCCCTGTACTCAGTCTCATACAGACTGTTCATAGGCAACCTGTGTCTGGCATACAAGGCCATTTACAAACCAGCCTTGATGGTGTTTCTGCATATCTGTAAGATAAAACCCACTCATGCAACCCACATGCAAGACCCTTACCTGGTCTGTGACATGAATAGTACTTGTTGCCGGGATAGTTTATTGTCCCACACAATACACTGTCTGTAAAATACACTCCCTCCCTATGTCTAGCAGAGTACCTCTATAGCCCTCTTGAAGAAGAAGCTGGATGACTGTATAGGGAACAGACAAGACACCCCTAAGATCCCGTGTGTGCCCCAGCTAGACTGGGGAAACAGGTGCTAACTTTGAAGGGACATGGCCAAAAGCCTGGGGTAGGCTTATGAGGGCATCCGGGTATCATCCTATGAACCTATGCCCCTAGTACTTGACATGTTTCCTGTATGTAATGCAGACTGTTCTGCAATGTTGTCTGATATGAATCCCTGTGAGTCTGATCTGTGTAGGTACTGCATTGATAGAGTATTATCTTGTTCCTTCATTAGTTATTATCACATATTGTTAAATCTTGTCATTGTGTCTGGTCTGTATAGCGGTAGGTCAGCTCTTACAGTACTTGCATATGCACTTGGTGACACTGTATAGCTCACTCCAATAGCCTTGGTCTTGGTTACATTACCATTTTGCTGATAGGCCCATCACACAGTAGGATTTGTCACCCTTTGTTAAGGGTCTTACAGTAGCTGTTAAAGAGATAGATTGTGGCAGCCAGAAATACCATAAAGTCTGGCCTGAAGGGCCCATAGGTAGCAAAGCTGTGCCCTACTTTACCAGGTGTGTGTGTGTGTGTGTGTGTGTGTGTGTGTGTGTGTGTGTGTGTATGTGTGTGTTTGTCAATCAGCAAACATTATACTGCAGGGTATTAATTTACATATGTTGTCTTCCCCTCACAGTTGAACAATGGGGTTGGTGTCTCTCCCCCTCACAACCTGATGTCAGTGTCTTAGCAGGCTCTGCTGATGACAGTGGTCATAGTGAGGCACAGGTGGGGATGTCGGGGGCTGAATCTGTGCCATTGGTTGGTATCCCACTTTTACTCACAATGTCCCCACACATAGTCCATATGCGCAAACATACCCAGCCCCCAGCAGCCACAGATAATGGACAGTTGGAGGGTGGTGGCATTGAACAAGCTAGTGTGGTGACTATGGCAAGTGTGAGTGTAGACACTAGCAATAACCAGACAGCAGGTGAGGTCACACACATACAGATGGACAGGGGTGCTCTACAGAGGACTGCTACCCATTAATCCCCTGTTGCAAGTGTCACAGCAGGTGTCACCAGATGCATGTTACATTCCATCATGGAGGCACAGGTGGGTACTGACCACAACACCAGACAGATGCTCAGGGTCATGAATGCAGCTCTTCCTACCATGTGTGACAAGCTCCATGGCATTTTTGATGATGTAGTCATTTTGCCGTTGTCATAAAAAGATGCCGGGGTGAGACATTGTCACTGCTTGACCATGCAATGTCTGTGCTTGAGCATGTGGTGGGAGTAGGGCGTTGGCCACGTGGATGTATAGCAGCAACAAGATCAGCTGAGAGCCCACGTGGCCATGCACATTCACATTCTCATAGTGGCAGTACCACCAGCACTACTGAATGGAGGATGATGTCCACACCACACTGGAGAAGGCCATGAGAACGTGGTCCTGCATAGTCCCGTCAGGGAAGCAGATCCAGCAGACAGCAATCACCATCGGGGAGTAGTACTGCATCTGGCCTTGGGCCTGGTGGTGCCAGTAAGACTCCTGGCAGAACCAGTTCCCATGTCCCTGGCAGGAGACTGTGAACTGTACATCCTGCCATGTGTAGGGCATCCACATGGCATGATTGTGTGCATACAAACACTCACACAACCCTATCACAAGACATTCTTAGCTCCTCTGCACGGCTCAGTTGAACACCACCCCTCCAGACACACACACACACACACACACACACACACACACACACACACACACACACACACACACACACACACACACACACACACACACACAATGTCAACCATATGGCCCAGCCTAGGTGTCTGGCAATCCCACACCACACCCAGTGCATGTGATGATACCTGTGCCACATCCCTGTTATTCATACCATCGATGCAATGGCATGCTAATATGGGTCTGGTGCACAGGGTGAATATAGTACAGTGTAGTAATGTAGTGCTGTGTAAGGTGCTGTCTGCTGGCAATAGTTATGGGTACACATTGAGATGTATGTACCTTTTTAGCCATGATGCAGTATTGCTGTTAATACTGCTGACTGACTGTAGTGTCACGTACTGTATTCTGTTTGTGTTCCACGTGTCTGTGTAGCTGCAGGCTGTGGGCCTGCAGACAGTAGCAATGATCATTATGGCTGAGTGGAAACACAGTGACCTTTTCATAGCCAAGGTACAGCTGTATATCTTCATGTTTACCAGGTGTGCTTACATGCAACAGTGTGTGAGGGACAATTGGGGTGGACAGTGTGACCTTGCATACATACCCCTTGACATAGCCAGCTAGCCTTCATACATGTTTCCTGGGTGTTCTGTAGTACCACAGGCTCATACATACAGAGGAGGTCACTTGAGTACTGGCACTAGGTCCCTCAGAAGCTTAGCCATTTCTTTAACTGCAACAGATTCACCTATCATCACCTGTTGCCCCTGCCATTTCTGTCCAATCCACTCAATCTTGCTGCAGTTGATGAGGGTATGCACGATACTGTGTATGACAGGTTTAGGGTATGTATTCCTGACACAGGTCAGCATGTGTTAGTCTAACTTGACAATCACCAGCATGTATGTTTGCTATCTCATATGCAAGTCTGGCCTCTTGTGCTGATAGTCCACACAGAGTCATAGTTCTGTGCATGAGGCAGCTGTTGAAAGGCTGAGCACAGCCCCTACCTGCTCAGTCTCATAATTGATAGCACTAGATACATAACACAAATATCACAGAGGTATTGTTGTGTTGCAGTGTCTGCCACTACTATTCAAGTGGGTGAAAATTGCAGGGGCTTTTAGGATTGCCAATGGTGGGTTCAGAGGCCCTTAACATGGTAAAGCCATCTGACACACACACACACACACACACACACACACACACACACACACACACACACACACACACACACACACACACACACACACTGCTGCATGGGGACATGCATTGAAACACATGCACATAGAGTTGACACTTCTCAGAGTAGATGACCTACCCATCTATATATGTAGAATACACAGTGATATGACTATTGCATGCACCACAGTGGCTTTGTGTTAGAAACTGTGTAACTGTTCTTGTAAGGTGGATGACATCTGTATGGGCTGAAAATAGGTTGACAATGGGGGAGTCTACAGGGTGGAAGAGGCACACAAAATGGTATAGCCATCACATACACAGAGTAAAGGCAGCCACAGGGGATGTGCATACAAAACACAAACACAGTTGCCAATAGACATATTAGTAACCCTACATAAAAAAACGTATATGTACTATAGATCTATGTGCACATGACATGCTCCACATATATTATATGCCTGGGACATACACAACCTCTTACAACAAGTAGTCTTGGGAATGCCTTCATGGATGGTGGAATAACCCACCAGAAATAGTGACTGCTCTCATCTACTGCTCCTACAAACCTGGACAAGTGATAGAGTGACAGACTTTGTATCAGCATGATGTTTCAGTCAGGTATGATGTCTGATGCTGACATGTGTGTGTCACTATGGTAACTGTGACATATCTGGTAATGATATCACAATATCACAGGAATGCTCATTGTTAGGGGACACAGACTACATATAGGTTGCAAACATTGGGATATTCCATGTACATCTGCACAGATGACTTGTATGGGCTGTATAGTGTAACATGGTGCATGTGAGGCAGATGCCATTAACAGGCTCTTTAAAGTAATGCCATGGGTAGGGGGTCAACAGGCCTTAAATGGTAGAACTTACACACACAACAGCCACAGGGGATATGTTTCACACACACTATTATAGTTGTCAGTATTGAGATTAGAACCCCTACCGATCTAATTATTTGTACTATAGTATTACGGAGTTATTGTACATGCCAGAGAGCTTAGAGGGTTGATAAGTGTATATAGGTTCTTCTAAGGTGAATGACATTAGCAGGCCTTGTAAAGTAGGGCAATGGGAAGTGTATTGGGTGGTACACACCTCAAAATGGCATAACCCACACCTCCAAAGGATATGATTCTCACCCAAACACACACACACAGAGGGAGGATATGATTCTGTCACCCACACACACACACACACACACACACACACACACACACACACACACACACACACACACACACACACACACACACACACACACAGAGTATCACAGTTGCCAGTATTGAGTTTAGAACCCTTACCTATCTAGTTATGTGCACTACAGTGTTACACAGTTATCACATGTGCCCCGGAACTTATAGGATTTAACAGTGTCCCACAGTACTTCTAAGGTGAATTATATGAAGGCTCTTGTAAAGTATGGCAATGGGAAATGTACTGAGTGGGAAGGGCTTCAAAATACATTACCCTACAAACATACACACTTACAAACAGTTTTACATACACACACATTTGCCAGAATTGAGAATATAACCCCTGCCTAACTAGTTATTTGTATTATACTGTCATGTAGTTATTACACAGGCAATGAAGCTGATAGGACTAAGGGCTGTCCAAAGGTACTTCTAAGGGGAATGACATCAGCAAGACTGCTAAAGTAGGACACTGGGAGGTGTTGTGGGTGGGAAAGTCCTCAAAATACATTATCCTACAAACATACACACTTACAAACACTTTTCCACACACTTAGACACACACACACATTTGTTGGGACTGAGAATACAACCCCTGTCTATCTAATTATTTGTACTATACTATTACATAGTTATTACATGTGCCACTGAGCTTATAGGGCTGAGGGTTGTCCAAAGGTACATCTAAGTGGAACAACATCAGCAGGACTGCTAAAGTAGGGTACTGTGAGGTGTTGTGGATGGGGAAAGTCCTCAAAATATGTTACCCTACAAACATACACACATACAAACACATTTACACATTTAGACACACACACACACACACACACACACACACACACACACACACACACACACACACACACACACACACAGACACACACACACACGCACACACGCACACACACACACACACACACACACACACACACACACACACACACACACACACACACACACACACACACACACACACACGCACACACACACAACTAGTTATTTGTATTATACTGTCATGTAGTTATTACATATGCAATGGAGCTGATAGGACTAAGGACTGTCCAAATGTACTTCTAAGGGGAATGACATCAGCAAGACTGCTAAAGTAGGGCACTGGGAGGTGTTGTGGGTGGGAAAGTCCTCAAAATATGTTATCTTACAAACATACACACTTACAAACACTTTTCCACACACTTAGACACACACACATTTGTTGGAACTGAGAATACAACCCCTGTCTATCTAATTATTTGTACTATACTATTACATAGTTATTACATGTGCCACTGAGCTTATAGGGCTGAGGGTTGTACAAAGGTACATCTAAGTGGAACAACATCAGCAGGACTGCTAAATTAGGGTACTGTGAGGTGTTGTGGATGGGGAAAGTCCTCAAAATATGTTACCCTACAAACATGCACACATACAAACACATTTACACATTTAGACACACACACACACACACACACACACACACACACACACACACACACACACACACACACACACACACACACACAACTAGTTATTTGTTTTATACTGTCATGTAGTTATTACATATGCAATGGAGCTGATAGGACTAAGGACTGTCCAAATGTACTTCTAAGGGGAATGACATCAGCAAGACTGCTAAAGTAGGGCACTGGGAGGTGTTGTGGGTGGGAAAGTCCTCAAAATATGTTATCCTACAAACATACACACTTACAAACACTTTTCCACACACTTAGACACACACACATTTGTTGGAACTGAGAATACAACCCCTGTCTATCTAATTATTTGTACTATACTATTACATAGTTATTACATGTGCCACTGAGCTTATAGGGCTGAGGGTTGTCCAAAGGTACATCTAAGTGGAACAACATCAGCAGGACTGCTAAAGTATTGCACTGGGAGGTGTTGTGGATGGGGAAAGTCCTCAAAATATGTTACCCTACAAACATACACACATACAAACACATTTACATATTTAGACACACACACACACACACACACACACACACACACACACACACACACACACACGCACACACATTTGCTGGAACTGAGAATAGAACTTCTGCCTATTTAACTATTTGTACTATACTGTCTCATAGTTTTTACATCCACCACAGAGCTTATAGGGCTAACAAGTGTCCAAAGGTACTTCTAAGGGGAATGACCTCAGCAGGACTGCTAAGGTAGGTGACTGGGAGGGTTGTGGGTGGAAAAGTTCTCAAAATACTCTATACTACAAACCTACACACTTACAAACACTTTTACACGTACACACACACACACACACACACACACACACACACACACACACACACACTTGCTGGAATTGAGAATAGAACATCTGCCTATTTAACTATTTGTACTATACTGTCTCATAGTTTTTACATCCACCACAGAGCTTATAGGGCTAACAAGTGTCCAAAGGTACTTCTAAGGAGAATGACCTCAGCAGGACTGCTAAGGTAGGGGACTGGGAGGTGTTGTGGGTAGAAAAGTTCTCAAAATACTCTATACTACAAACCTACACACTTACAAACACTTTTACACATGCACACACACACACACACACACACACACACACACACACACACACACACACACACACACACACACACACACACACACATTTGCTGGAACTGAGAATAGAACATCTGCCTATTTAACTATTTGTACTATACTGTCTCATAGTTTTTACATCCACCACAGAGCTTATAGGGCTAACAAGTGTCCAAAGGTACTTCTAAGGGGAATGACATCAGCAGGACTGCTAAAGTAGGGGACTGGGAGGTGTTGTGGGTGGAAAAGTTCTCAAAATACTTTATCCTACAAACCTACACACTTACAAACACTTTTACATGCACACACACACACACACACACACACACACACACACACACACACACACACACACACACACACACACACACACACAAACACACTTGATAGAACTGAGAATAGAACCCCTTCCTATCTAGCTATTTGTACTATACTGTTGCATGGTTATTACACATGCCACAGAGCTTATAGGACTGAGGTTGTTCAAAGGTACTTCTAAGGGGAATGACATCATCAGGACTGCTAAAGTAGGGTATGGGGAAGTGTACTGGGTGGGAATGGCCTAGAACTGTTTCACCTACAAACAAAGACACCCACACACACACACACACACACACACACACACACACACACACACACACACACACAAACGCACACACACACTTACATTTACCAGGACTGAGATTAGAACCCCTACCTATCTAGTTATTTATACTATAGTAATCATGTGTGCTACAACGCTTATAGGGCTGACAAGTGTCTAAAGGTACTTCTGAGGTGAATGACATCAGCAGATCTTGTGAAGTAGGGCAATGGGAAGCATACTGAATGGGGACGGCCTCTTAATACTTTAACCTACAGACACACACTCACACACACACACACGCACGCACACACACACACACACACACACACACACACACACACACACACACACACACACAAATGCAGGTGATGTGATATTACAACCCCCCACCTCAATACTATTACACAATGAAGCTCAACGTCATGCTGGCATGAACAACTGGTTATGACTGGTATGCCACTGTCTGCAGCAGGACATCACTCTATGCCATTCAGGGTATCCCTGCATATGACTCACTTTGTGTATGTGTGTCTCCCTGTGTCTCTTTCTCTATCACTGTCTCTCTCTTCCCCACATCTATGTGTGTGTATGCTTGACATATAGTTATCTGTTTCCCATATATATATATATATATATATATATATATATATATATATATATACCTGTGTATCACATGCAGCAGATGGAGATATATCACATATGTGCCACTTACAGCTAGCTGAGGCTAATCCTGTTTGATGGCTGCGTGTAGAGACAGTTAATGCGTACATAGCTTTCTGTATGCAATGACATATATGCACAATACAGTTGTATAGTCTGATGTGTGTTCTGACATGGGCTGTAATTCTCTAAGTGTAGGAGCATGCCCAGTATGACCTTCTATAGTAAGAGTGGGACTCCATTCCAGAGATAGCTGTACTCCAGTCTGGGATTTTGTGTGCTACAGCCATACCTCTTAAAAGTAAACAGGAAATTGCTACAGTTACAGGGCTTGTTTTAGCAGACATTTTCTGACATTTCTGACATCTAACACTGAAATATATTGTGTCATTACCTATTGACAGACATCCTCAGAGCATCATAGTGCTTTACCAGAGAAATACAAGATGTATAATGCACAGAACAATACTATGATCCAAACTATAGTCGTTCTTCCCCTATCCAGAGAGTTGAGAGGTGTGGCTAAAGCCGATTAACTGATGAAGCTGTGTAAACATTCCACAACTTGGTGATATACTGGCTGGGGATCTCCTGCTTGTGTAGTATTCTTACCTGAAAAGTCATATCCTGGTGTGGGCCCATATCTCTCAACTATACAGTTTTTTGCAGATTGTCCAGATGTTTGTCTAGAAGCTTTGTCCAGTCTATATTAACTTGTATTTTTATGGCAAGTTAGTTACAAATAATTAAAAACCGAAGGTACAAAATAATGACAGACATTAGTGTTTCAGACTTCATAACCTTCAGACAATTCCTGCTAATGCAAAACCCATTATTCTACCAATTTTTGCAGTTTGTAAGACCAATATTTACAACACGTGCCTATCATTGGGCCTTTGGCCCACTTTTATTTATGACCTTGTCTAGATGTCAAGAGGTATGGGTGTGGGTACAGAGTGCATTCTACTGAGCAGAAATGTCCATTACATGTGGGCTATATTCCACTGGAACTTCCAGGTATGTTGGTGGCAGAGCAGAACAGATTATTTTGGTGAACCACTGACAGACAGTTGTCTATAGGTTTACAGGTTGATATGACCTTAGTTGGCTATTGGCCCTGAAGCCCTTATAACCCATGCAAATGAGAGTGTAGCCCATGTTAAGACATGTCAGCACTGAGAGCCTCTGTCCAGCAGGGACACAGATGGAAACACAGGACTGGATTTTCTGTTTCCCATGCATTTATACAGGAAACACATCACTAGGGGTATTGAGGCACTTGGCTTGATGTGGACAGGGAGTGTGTTGGACACGTATCTGTCACACCAACAAGCCATACTGATATCATAGACCACATTGATACTGCACCTACAGGTTGATTGAGTGGGCGTTGACTTCCAGATGTGTAACAGTCCCATCAAAGCAGGGTCTGGATTGCTTTGTATGCCAGACAGGGGTCACCTCTGCAGATTCTGTCTGGAATGGAGTAGAGGGACTGTGCTGTTAGCCTACCTGTGGAGGGTAGGTGTTTTTGGTCCTGTATTCTCCCAGTGGGAAACCTCTGTGGTCTCTTCAGCTGCTGCATGTGCTTTGTGAGGTACATACCGAAGGGGGTGTTGAGCAAAATAATTGGCCTCATAAGGTTAGCATACATGGCTCTTATGACCTCTTTGTCCCTGGATGGGATACCCTTACATTTGAGTTGTTCCATCTGTGAATCTTTCTGTACAATGGGAGCAACATGGTGCTCAGACATCAGGTTGCTATCAACCTGGGTGGTCAACTGCCTCACTACTGATTGTGTATGTAGGACATTGCTGTTACTGTGATACTATGTGGGTACATCAGTCTCCCTGAAGGAGATGATGATGCATCGGCAGGCATTTAGCTTGACGCCATGTTTCTGGCATCAGGCATTTGTTTGGTGAGACCCTCTTATAGGTTCATAGGTTCGTAGGTTCATACTAGGCTATCTGCCCTAGGGCATTTATAAGCCTAGCCAGAGTGTGTTTGGCTTTCGCCACCCATTTTAAATTAATTTTGCTATGCGCTTTTTCGAGGTTAGTATACTGTGCCTCTGTCTAACAGTGACACAGAAGTGATACATAGGGTAAACCTATGATCTCCCATCCACTCATCAAGATTCCTCTTGAAGAGAGTCAATGAGGGACTCTGCCTAACCTGGACTGGGATTTTATTCCAGAGTGAAGGGAGCCTCTGGGTTATGAATCTGTCCCTCCAGCATGTCCTATTTATTTCAGTGCTGAGGTTCAAGTCTCTCAAGCGCGTAGCCCGATGGGATTTGGATTTTCTGAGGTACAGCATGTCCATTAATTCCGGGTTGGACATGGCTTTATATGTCAGGCACAGATCACCTCTGAGCAGGCGGTATGCCACTGAGTAGAGCTGGAGTTTCTTTAACCGGGCAGCATATGGCATCTGTTTGAGCCCTTTGATCCTCTTGGTGAGGTACTTTTGGGGTCTTTCCACTTGCTGCAGGTGTCTGGTAAGGTACATCCCAAAAGGGGCATTGTACTCAATTATGGGCCTGATGAGGGATGAGTAAAGAGGCACGATGACCTCCCCTGATCTAGATGTGAATCCCTTCATGATTAGGTGGGCTATATAAAATGTTTTTCTAACCACTTTGACCGCGTGGTTGTCAAATGAAAGATTGCTATCAACTTGGGTCCCCAGGTCCCTAATTACTTCTTCTGTACTTAATGGCTTACCACCTATGTGGTAATTTGTGGGCACTTTGTTTTTGCCAAAGGGGATGACTGTTCACTTTTTGGCGTTTAGCTTGAGGCCATGGCTCTGGCACCAGTTGTCTGTTTCTATGAGGCCCTTTTGGAGGATGCTTGTGTCGGCTGGAGAGTCAATTATGGCACCCAGTTTGCAGTCATCTGCGAACTTGGTCAGCCAAAGTCCTTCTGTGTTGGCCTGTACCTCCGAGAAATATATACCGAACAAGAGAGGTCCCAGGACTGAGCCTTGTGGGATGCCACTTGTAACTGGTTTGGAGTCTGACATGGCTCCAGCAATTCTAACCATGTGGGTTCTGTCCTTGAGCCAGTTTGCAACCCATCTAGTGACACAGGGGTTTATATTTATGCTGGTGAGCTTATCTATAACACCCAAGTGGGGTATTGTATCGAAGGCTTTTACGAGGTCCAGGAAGGCTGTGTGGACCACCTTCCCCTCCTCAATGGCCTTGGTGAATGTTTCAAAGAAATCAACCAGGTTTAAGAGGCAGGATCTGCCCATAACAAAGCCGAACTGGGTAGGATCCAGTGTCTGTAGGGCCCCAATATCTTTATTTATGAGGTCCATGATGATCCTTTCCATAGCTTTGCAGCCCAAGCGAGTCAGGCTTATGGGGCAATAGTTTTCAGGATCCATTGAAGCACCACCTTTGTGGAGAGGGACCACTGTTGCTGTACGCCACTCTTTGGGTACATATCCTGTAGTAAGGCTGAGATTGAACAGTAGTTTTATGTTTGGGTTTAGCTCTTCTTGGAGTTCATGTAGGATGCAGCCCGGGACACCGTCTGGTCCCATTGATGCTGTGTTTTTTGCTTTGGAGAGGGCAGCTCTTACTTGAGCATCTGAGATGTCAGGGGGGCAGCACTCTGCTGGGATAGATATTTGCCCTTTTGGTGGGGGGGAGAAGTTTGCGCTGAACCTGTCAGCTAGGATGTTGGCAATGTCTGTGGGTTCGGTGTATTTTTTGTCATTTTGGACTAATTCTGAGCATATCTGGGAATTCCCACCCAGGTTCCTAACATATCTAAAGAAAGCCTTGTGATTATCCTTAGTGTCCTGTGCAATTTTTCTCTCAAAGCTGGCCTTAGACGATTTTATGAGTTCCCGTAGTTTTTTGCTAATACTGATCAGAGATGCCTTCCCTTTTTGGGATTTTGCTCTATCATGTAGTAGCTTCCTCCTTCTATTGTATAGTTTGTTTATGGCTGGGGTCCACCAGACAGGACGCCTGCCTTTGGAGGATTGGGTCTTGGTTTTATCTGGGATTGCATGATCCATGCATTCCTGAAGGTGTTCATAGAATGCGTTTATAAAGGATTCTGCGGTCTGGGCCGTATTTTCCACAGGATCGGGGGCTTTGAAGGATTCCACCTCGGTTTTGAGGAGTGTGAAATTTGCTTTAGAGAAGTTTTTCACTGTGGTTTTCAGGGCAGGGGGTGGAGTCGGGATGTGAATATCCAGTGAGATTAGTTTATGGTCTGATCTTACCAGTGAGGGATACACTTCTGGTCTGGAGCATAGAGTCCCCATGTTGGTGATGATCAGGTCCAGTATGTTTTCCCCTCTTGTGGGAGTGGTAACAGGTTATTCCATAGCATTTGAGTTTATAAATTCTAGGAACCTTTGGACTAGGGTGTTGGAGCTAGAGTATTGCTCCCAGTCTATGTTTGGGTAGTTGAAGTCACCCAATATAATGGTGTTTGAAGAGACCTTCATATTTTCCAGTGTTCTCAGGAAGGCCGAGTGGGGTTCCTGGTTTTGGGAGGGTGGTCTGTAGCAGGCTATAAACTGGAAGGCAGTTTTACCCACTGTTAGTTGCACATGGGTAGTTTCTGATGCTTCGTGCTTTGCCACCAACCTGGAGGTGTGGGTATCTTTGAAGAATATTGATACTCCCCCTCCTTTTGTGGTTCGGTCCAAGTTTTGGGGCCAAAAAGCATGGTATGAGGTATAACCTGGTAGTGCTGGGGTGCTCTCGGGAGCCTTGAACCAGGTTTCTGTTACTGCACAGATATCGATGTTCTCCATGCTAAGGAGAGTTTCGAGTGCGTGCATCTTGAGGTTTAGACTTCTGGCGTTGAGTAGCATTACTCTTAGTTTCTTATCCCTTGTGATACCTATGGAGGTGGGTTTGTCTTTTGAGCCTTGCCTAAAAAAGGCACTATGGGGGTAGCAAGAGCCTTTGCCAATATCCGAAAACCCAGGGGTGACAGGTGCAAGCTGTCCCTAGTGAAGCATCGTGGCTTGTCGAGCATATCATCCCAGGCTGACAGGCATTGGATCCCCTGTGAATGACACCAATACTTAAGCCAATTGTTGAAATTGATCATCTTGTCTTCATATTGTGGCATCATTCTTGGTGGGGGTAAGATGCTACTCAAGGTCAGGGTCATACCGGCCTGGGCTACTTGCTCAGAGAGCTCCTCTATGTCTCTTTTCATGCAGTCCAGGGAGGTACGTCTCAGGTCATTCACACCAGCATGTACAATGACTGAGTCATATTTGTACTTGCCTTGGAGTGACCTGAGTGCTTGTGTTATGTGGCGGATCCTAGCGCCCGACAGGCAGCTCACCGTGACCTTCTCCTTGTTCAGCCTGGTGAGCGGGACGTCAGTGTGCCTGACGATAGAGTCACCTATTACAAGTGTATCAGGTGTGTTGTTTAGCCTTAAGGGCCGTGACTGTTCGGCACACTGGCTTGGTCAGCTTTGTGTTGCACGTGTTTTATTTTGGGGTAGCGGTTGCTTGAGTGTCTGCTTTGGAGGTCTCTGCTGCTTAGGCAGATTTTTATTTAGAGCCTCAGAGTATGTTTTTGTGTGTTTATGTGTTTGGTTTGCTGTCATGGTAGGTCTATGTGAGACTGTAATTGTAGTGAGTGTGGTTTCCTTCTCCTCCTGACTGGTTTCGCCAGTACTGAGTTGAGAGAGCTTAGCCTCCAGTATGGCTATATGGTTGCATCTCTCGCATGTGTTGGAATTTGTTGGGAGGAGGAGAGGGTTGTCTGTGTACATGAGGCAGTTGTAACATTGCCTCAAGATTCCCAGATTCACCAGCTGGACTGGAGAGGAGATTGACAACTGACCTTTGGACATGCTAGAATAGTATTGGGAATTCCTTTATAATTGAAAAAAAAGAGCCAATTGGGGAACAAGGTACTCAAGGGGAGTTTGTGAGGGTGTAGTGCTTTTAATATTTTAGTGCTGACTTATATAATTGCTTTAGTGAGCAAGTGCCAGGTAACTTAAATGCAATGTGTTACAGGTAACTTAAATGCAAAAATGACAAACAGTATCTTTCTTTCAAGTGAAACAAGGAAATAAGTACAGTAAGCAATGCAGATATCACTAGTGATCCACAGAAGCGCTGAAAAGCTGTGTTTTAGGTTGAATTAGCGTTTCAGGGAAATAACAAGCAAACAAACAACAAGCATACAAATAAAGCTAGATTCAGCAGGCCTGGAGCTAGTCTATGCTACAGCAAACAAGGTGTACCAATTTCAGTAAGAAACAGTTCAAATATGCAGGCACTATAATCCTTTAACCAGAAATTCCCAGCTCAGAAGGGCAGAGTCCAGCCTCTCCTCCCACAAGAGTGCAGACCACAAACCTTCTTAATGTAAAATAATTGGCCTGAAGCCCAAGTGCTTAAACCAGAACTAATACACTTTTAGAATAACAGACACTGAACCCTCAATCAGCAGTTCCCAACTTAAAAGGATGTAAACTACCTGTTCTGCCACTACAGTGCAGACCACAAACCTTCTTAATGTAAAACAATTGGCCTGAAGCCCAAGTGCTTAAGCCAGAATTAATACACTTTTAGAATAACAGACACTGAGCCCTCAATCAGCAGTTCCCAACTTAGAAGGATGTAAGCTACCTGTCCTGCCACCACAGTGCAGGCCACACACCTTCCTAATTCAAAACAACTGGTCTGAAACCCAAGTGCTTAATCCAAAAGACTTAGAATGATAGCTACACTTTAATCAAGTTACTACCAAGCAGTAATAAATACAATGGAATACTTTAAAGAATGCCTGGATTAGTGCTCAAGTTATGCAAACAAAGCTAGATTCAGCAGGCCTGGATCTAGTCTATGCTACAGCAAACAAGGTGTACCAATTTCAGTTAGAAGCAGTTTAAATATGCAGGCACTATAAGCCTTTAACCAGAAATTCCCAGCTAGAAGGGCAGCGTCCAGCCTCTCCTCCCACAAGAGTGCAGACCACAAACCCTTTTAATGTAAAATAACTGGCCTGAAGCCCAAGTGCTTAACACAGAATTAATACACTTTTAGAATAACAGACACTGAGCCCTCAATCAGCAGTTCCCAACCTAGAAGGATGTAAGCTACCTGTCCTGCCACTACAGTGTAGACCACAAACCTTCCTAATGTAAAACAACTGGTCTGAAGCCCAAGTGCTTAAACTAAAAGGCTTAGAATGAGTTACACTAAGCAGTAATAAATACAATTGAGTACTTTTAAGATGACACAAAAACAAAATAAAGTAGGAAGAAACACAAATACAGCAAAAGCAGATTTTTTTTTTTTGAGTGAGCAAATGAGATGGGCCCAGGAGTTACAGGACAGTAACAAGTGCAAATGCAGGCCTTCAAATCAGAAAGTTGAGAGAGATGGAAGACCGCCCAAACAGCCGATAACTACAAATTCTGGGCCAGAACCACTCCTTATGTGGTAGACAGGTTACCTAGTGCTTACCACTCCCACTGATAAGCTAGAAGGCTTCCCTCCAACACAGAAAGGCTTGGGGGCTCAGAAGCTTACAAATAGTCCTGAATACAGCAAATCTGTATCTGGAACACTAATTACAGGAAAGGTAGGAAACAGGCTTACAATTTTTTTTTCAGAAAAGTAGCAAAAACAGTAGTAAAAACAATTCACATGCAGTGCAAGCTGGCACACTTGAGTATGTAGCAATATTAGTCCACACACAGTTTGAAAAAATGTAATTAAATTAAAAAGGACTAAAAGCAAGTGCAAAAAGGGTTTATTAGGTAGAATGCGGTAAAGAGATGGGACTGGGGGAGTGTCCTAGATCAAATCTACAGTGGGGCGGGCACTGCAAAAGCCACCAAATTTAAACTACAACCAAGAACAAGAAGGGGGGTGGGGAAGACAGTTTCAACAGAGATGTGAGGAATCACAGTGCAAATTATAAAACCAGAAAAATATATACTGATCTCTGTATATTTGCAGAACAGTAAGACAACAGATATCTAAGCAACAATTTAGCTCTATAATACAGAATAATACAGAAAAATATACTCAACTCTATATATTTGTAGATAGTCTTGTAAGGCACAGTGCACAGGTTCCAATTTAAATGTTGTAGGACATCCACATCACTTTGGGTATTGATGACTGTTCCCAGCTTGCAGTCATCTGCCAACTTGAGTAGCCTCAGGGAATGTATATCACATATACCAGAGGCCCTCAGGCTGATCCCTGGGGCATGCCACTCATTACAGGTGTACTGTTTGAGCTGGTTACCCCTATTATAATTTGTGGTTTCTATCAATGAACCAGATTGATACCCATCTGGTAACATATGGATTGCTGCCTAGCTGACAGTGTTCATGTATTATGGGCAAGTGGAGAATGGTGTGTAAGGCTTCGGTCAGGTCATGGTGATCAGAGTGCACATTCTTTCCCTCATCCACACCTTTGTTGGCTGCCTCAGGGAAGTCATCCAGAGTTCACTGACATACTTCCCCTGAGGATGGCAGACTGTGTAGGGTAATGTATTTGGATTTTGCCAATGTCCCTGTTTATATGATCCACAATAGCCCACTGCATGGCCTTGCAAATCAGGCTACTTAGGCTGATGAGACTTTCATTTCCTGGATTGGTGAACACTCCACCTTAGTGTGAAGAGATGACAGCCGCCACTTGGCTGTGACATACACAGTACTCAGGCTGTGGGTGTGTAGGGTGCGTAATGATGCTGCCAGTTCATGCCTGGGTTCATGTACTTTGCAGCCTGGAATGTATTCAGGTCCCATGGAGGCTGTCCTCTTGACTTTGAGAGGGCAGTGATCTCCTGCTCCCTAGTGATGAGGGTTGAGTGTTCAGGTACTGGGGATGTCCTGCTTTCCTGATAGGGGGCAGAAGGGAGACATTTACACTGAATTTGTCAGCCAGTTGATTGGCTATATCTATGGCATTTGTGTATGTGGTGTCCTTGGTCACTAGTTCTGCACAGATCTGGGAGCTTCCTTTGGGAATGCAGACATATATGAGGAAAGCCTTATGATTGTCTGTCTTAGATGTGGGCAATTTGGACTCGGATTTGCCTTTAGTGGATTTCACTGGTGCTCTTATATGCTTGTTCAGGCTAAGGGGTGATTACTTCCAATTGTGCACCTGCTCCTTCTTGGTCCTGTTCAGCAATGTTATCCTTGTGTTATATAGTTCCTTTATTGCAGATGTCTGTGGAAAGGTTTACTTACCCTTGCGGATGGTGATGGTGTCCTGTCAGGTATTCCTGATTTCGTTCATCTCTATATGTATGCTGGCATAGCAGTTTTGTGTACTTTTAGAAGTTGGTGCCTGTTCCTCTAGTCGGATATGGGGCTGCTCAGCTTTTATACCATCCCTCTGGTGGTTGTGATCAGCTTGTGGGACATTTTCCTTTTACCATGGCTTGGGGGGGGGTTCAGGGGTGATGGTGATATAACACGTGACCACTTTTCTGTCAGATCCTGCCAGGGAGGATGATTCCGTAGGATTGCTGCAATGGCTGATCATGTTGGTTACTGACAGGTTTGACATAGGTATCGCATCTTGTGGGGGTATCATGTGGCTGTCCTATGGATGTAGCACTGCTAAGATGGGCAATCTCTATGCATTTCTGTTCTGGCATGGTTTGATTTCCAATCCATGGTTGGGTAATATAAGTCAGCAGGGATCAGGGTGACAGGTGGAATCTTGATAGATTTGTAGAGGGCCAGCTATGTTGGGTGGGTGTCCTGAGTCAGATATGTTGGCCTGTAGCTACCTATAATTTGCATAGGGGCCTTGTTAATAGTTGGCTGCACTTGGAGTGTCTCGTGTGTGTCAGACTGTTTGACCAGCCTGGAGGTGTGTCTCTGTCTAGTATATATTTATACTCCACCTACTTTAGCTTTGCTGCCCACATTTTGGGGTCTGGCTGTGTGATAGGATGAGTGATCAGATAAGGATGGGTTTCTCTCCATGGCTGTGGGCCAGGTTTCTGTGAGTGCAGACATGTCACCATCTTCCAGGGTTATGACTGCTTGCAATGAGTGCATTTCCCTGTTTAGACTCCTAGCCATACCTCTCAACTGTACAGATTTTCACAGAATGTCCAGATTCTTGCATCAATTATCTGGTCAATTTCTCATAAAATTGTGGTTTTCTAGCAAATTTCTGGCAAATCACTCAGGGTTGAAGTCAGGAAATAATGACAGAGGCATTTGAGTTTCAGACTTCATACCCTTCAGAAAATCCATGCTAATACACAACCTGTTATTCTATCTGCTTTCTAACATTATAAGAGCAATATTTAAAAAGTGTTCCTATATTTAGGCCTTTATCCCCCCATTATTTATGGCTTTGTCCAGATGTTTTGCTCCAAGAGGTTGAGAGGTATGCTCCTAGCATTTAGCAGCATGGCTTTTAATTTGTGTTTTGTTGACTGTTTATGTTGATAGTATGGACCACATGACATTCCCTACAAAGGCATTATGGGAGAGGCAAGGGCCTTTGCCAGAGGCCTGTAGGCCAACTGAGACAGATGCAGGCCATCTGTAGCAAAGCAGTGTGGTCTGTCAATCATATGTTCCCAGGCTGCCAGGCAGTGGATCCCCCTGGGATGACACCAGTAAGTGAGCCAAGTGTTACTGACAATCATTCTCTGTTTGTATTGAGCCATCACTCTGGGTGATGGCAGAATGCTGCCTAAGGCTAGGGACATACCTGCATGGGACACATATTCAGCAAGCTGAATCATGTCTGTCTTCCTATAGTCTAGGAGGTACATCTGACATTGTTCACACTGTCATGGACCAGGCCGGAGTGATACCTCTACTTGTGGGGTGACTTGAGTACATGTGTGATATGGCAGATTATGGCACCTGAAAAACAAGTAACTGTGACTTTCTCCATGTCATGCCTGGTGAGAGGCATATGTGTGTGTCTCACAGTGGAGTATTCTTTGAGTAATATGTTGGGTGTATGATAAGGCCTTAGTGTTTGCAAGACCCTAGTGTGTGGACTATGCATGGTCTGTGGTGTGTAGGTTTGTGGAGTTCTCATGTGTTTTTGCTTCTGTGGTGTCCTTTGTTTGGGTTTTTGATTTGTTGCGGACCTCCACTTATGTGGGTGTGTATTGTGCATTTGCAGGTGATGTTTACTGACTCCATACACTGCAGGACACCTATGTTACCACACAATTTGTTCTGGTATACACATTCGCCATTTGTCTAGGCAGTGGATCCCCTTCCCTTTATGTGTGTCTCTTTTTCCTTCTGTAGTCCAGTCACAGGCTTTGCCCACAGTGGCTGCTGTTATGCATTTGTAATTCTGGTGTGAGCGGGACAAATGTCATAATGTCAGACACAAGGTTATGGACTTTACACCTCTGAATGTAGCTATTTAGCAGGTTGTCCATCATTGCACCACTACATCTGCTGTGGTCCTCAGACGGTTTGTGTTACTATGTTATTATGAGGCTACATGTTGGCTTAGCTGTCAAACCATCACAAGCTGACATCTGAACAGGCCCATATATGACAGTAAGACAAAGGCCCACAGATGGGGACAGGGTGTTAATACTGTTCTGCTAAACATAGACAGTTGGGAGACCAGTTTGATATTTGCTTGCTTTCTGTTATGGGTATGATGTATGCTTCTCCGCAGACTACCATTGATGTTTTGACATGACCTTTTCTTGTTTTTCAAATAGTTGTCAGGCAAATGCAATGTTAGGACAAGCAGAACAGATATACAAGGCATACTTGTGCTCCTTCGGTGACAACCTGTCATTCCAGGGGTATGGCAGTTGGCAGTGACATGTCGTCAGTGCTGACACAGAAAGGTGGCAGCCTTTTATAACCTGGCAGTACATTGACCTTCAGATACCTGCTGTCCTACTAGGCACATTACCTCTCAACTTCTGAGAGTCAGACATCTGGACAAAGCTATAAGTAATTGGGGGACAAAGGCCCAAATATAGGGACCATTTTTACCTATTGGCCTTACAAACCTAGAAAAGTGATACAATAACAGGTTCTGCATTAGCATGCGTTTTTCTATAGGGTATGATGTCTGATATTACAATCTGTCATTATTTTATGACTTTAGACTTTTGTGATTTGTCAATGATTTGCCAGAAAACTACTATTTCATGATAAATAGACCACAAATATGATGCAAACCTTTGGACATTCTGCAAAAAGTCTGTACGGTTGAGAAGTATAGTAGGAACTGTGTAGGTTACTCCGAGCTGTGTACTGTCCATATGTGTGACCCCCTGTCCATGACCTGGCCAGCTTTCCTGCAGTAACAGATAATGATGTCTGCACAGGGTGTACAACTCCTACCATAGGTGTAGCTGACATGCAAAATAGTTGGCACTACAGTTCTTGGAACATGGCCCTGTCAACCATAGTACTGTACCTAGGCCTATAAGACACAACAACAAGTTATGAAGTTGATTGGGACATCCCTGGCAATGTGTGCTCTGCTGCTATTCCTTACAAACATACATGTTACTGCATTTCTATGGGAACATGGGTGTGTTGGGGGGCAAACCTGTCAACTGTACACATTTGCACAGACTGTGCTGATATTGGCTGCTTTACATTTTAGTTCAATTTAGCATAGTATTGTGCCCTGTCTTGGAGAATAGAGGCATATTACTAAAGACCTCAGGTTAGATTGTAATGGCATTCATTTGGGTTTCAGGCTTCTTACCCTTCAGAGCCTTAATGCAACTGCAAGACCTGCTGCAATATCACTTTGTAAGTCTGTAGGGGGGATTTCATCATTGTCCCCATTTGTAGGCCTTTGCCAGACATTTATTTATGGTTTTCTATGGCTGACTTGCTGGGTGTGGCAGAGGGGTGAGTATTGGACCCCCACATTGACATCTGTGCATGTAACCTATAACCCCCCAGTTAGTTAGCTCCCCACATATACTGCAGTGGGATTTGTCACCTTGGGGACTACTGCACAATGTGGGAAAGCCAGTATTGGGCAAACATTTCCTGGTGCCCCACATAGCTGTTGGTTGTCTGCTGCTATCCCAGTAGGCCACCCCAGTCCCTTGCATGCATGCAGCGATACCATAGATATGCTACCAGAACATACTGCTCCATTAATTTATTGTTAAGAAGACTGACTTACCTTGTGTCTGCGGCAGTTGTGAGGATGGTGCTTGAGAGCTGCCTATGTCAGATGTATGCAGTACACAGCCTATACATTGTAAGGTACAGGTAGTGTGATGTGTGCGGCATCCATTTTACTCTGTGTGTGTGTGTGTGTGTGTGTGTGTGTGTGTCTGTGTGTGTGTGTGTGTGTGTGTGTGTGTGTGTGTGTGTGTGTGTGTGTGTGTGTGTGTGTGCGTGTGAGTCAGAGAGAGAGGTGTCAGTCCTTGGGTCCCTATAGTGTCAGTGTGTTTGCTATGCATTGCCTCTTTGCCAAGACCAGGGCATACTGAGCACCCCTCCATGTGCCAACAGGAAAAGGCTAATGGGGTTCCTCCTCCAAGTCCCTCTGTGCCTGTGGAGACCTTGGCAACGGGTGGGGGGCTGTGTGGCCCTTACCTTTGATGTTCCTGCTGCAGCTGTTTACACAGGATCATATTGTATAGCATGGCATATACTATGAACATGTGTGCACATGTGGCTGGAGAGTACTGCAGGGCTCTAACAGATATGTCAAGGCAGCAAAACCATGACTTGAGCATCCCAAACACATGCTCTATAATGATCCTTGTTTGTGAGTGTGCTTCATTATGGTGTTCTTCAGTATGTGTGTGTGTGTGTGTGTGTGTGTGTGTGTGTGTGTGTGTGTGTGTGTGTGTGTGTGTGTGTGTATGTGTCTGTGCATTTCTGATAGGTGTCATCATCCATGGCTCCATTGCATAGCAAGCATCCCCCACCAGATGGCCATATGGGATGTCCTCCCTGCTAAATGCCTGGTACAGCTGTGAGGCATGCCAGATGTGGGAGTCGTGATTACTACCAGGGCTGCCAGCACACACATTCATGATAATGCCCTGGGCATTGCACATGACCTGGCAGTTGATGGAGCGATATCCCTTGCTGTTGACATAGACTCTACCATCTTCACCGGGGGGGGTGCTTTGATGCAGATGTGAGTGCAGTCTATGGCACCCAGTACCTCTGGGTAGTCTGCTACATGGTGGAAGAGGTGCATATTGCTGGTCCTCTCCTCAGGGGTGCTGAGGAAATAAATGTGCTCATTAGCATGTGGTAGCATGGTATCCAGGAACTGGTGGAGTACCCTGGATACAGATGCCTGTGAGACCCGCATGATGTCCCCAGTAGGTCTTTGGAAAGTATCTGTAACTAGTATTCTTAAGGCTACACATACCTTATTGTCCATTTGGATGGGTTCCCCTCTGATGGCTCTGTATCTGAAGCTTGGCTGGCACAGCTCGATGAGTTTCTGAAATATGTCCCTGTCGACCCTGTAGTGCTCTATCATCTCCAAATCATGTAGCCCCTGGTAGGTTACCCTTGGTCTGAACACTCTTCTCCTCCTCCTCCTCAGTCTGGGGCAGTTGTCAGCATTATCCTCCTCACCGCCCACAGCCACTAGCACATACTGATGTATCACAGCGACAGCAGCCCCTAACATTTTGTCAGTTAAAATTCCCCTAAGTGTGTAGATCAATGGTGCAGAGTTTGTGGAAAAAAAACAGACTGAAAGGTGTTTGCATAGTTTATACTGGAGTGCTGCAGATGCTGCTTGTGTGATTGGCTGACTATGATACATTCCACCTGCCAGCTATATTATTTGTACTTGAGTGCCTTTATTCTGCTATTTCTCGTTTGTTTTTCTTCCCATTTCCAACCCTTCTAAGTCCCGTATTGCGCTGTGCAAATCCACTGCTCAAATTGTAAACACTTCTGCTAGTTCCTTTTTTTTTTTTTTATTTCCATTGTGTTTAAGCCCCGTGGTGCGCCACACCAAACCAGTGTAGCTAAATAAACAATATTGAGCAGAAATGGCCCTCCCATGGACGTGAACAAGCTTAACATTTCTTGACCTAGCTACGCACAGCTAAGCAGCCTCAGACACACCCCCTTGCTTAGCTGTGCTTAGCTGAGCACAAATAGAAGCTGCAGAGCTCCAATCTGCTTACACCAAGCCTGACACACCCTCTTTTCATATCAGCTGCTTCTCCTGCTTACATCATAGCATTATAGCTCCTACACGGTTAGGTGCAGGTGGACTTTTTGCTATTCAGTAAATTTAACTCATTTGCATACCCCACTGCCTTAGTCCCTTGTTATACCACTACACTAGAGCCTATCTTGTTAGCTACCACTGTTACCTGCTATTGTTTTGGTTCTGCATGCTACCCTCTATAAAAGCAAAATTTATGTTTCACATAAAATTGTCTTTTTACATTTTGTTTTATTTTCTGCATGATTTCGTTTGCATGCCGTTGGGCTATGCTTTAACGTCCAAAATCAGCCAAAAAAAAACAAGTTTGATTTTTATAATTTTGAAATGGTTTTGCCTACCAATGGCCATATTTTTGGCCATTGGCATGCCTAATGCTCATAATACATGCTTTACTTTGAGCTGTCATGCCCCCGTTTCGATTTTTGCAGAAATGTACACGGTTAGTAACCAAATACATTTTGCCAGTGGACACTGTTCTGACACAGATGCCTGTCTGCTTACTGAATCACTAATTCACCTAATTTGCATGGTTTTCACCAGCAAATGAGGTAATTAGCATTATTCAATGGTGTCCATGTTAGAATAGTGCTGGGAGGCTCGTGCACACCCCCAGCCTTGTTTACTGGATCGCTCAGCAACCATATTCTGTGCAATAGCTACTATACTATTCTGACAGTGAATCACTCTGTGTAAGCTTTATTGAATCATAGGATTAATCTTTCTTTAAAGATAGATGAGCCAGTCATTCACATCTCATATCATCCCTTTCTTCATTCATGAGCTTTCATTCATCTCCTGCACTGAATGTTTGGAATTATTATCCAGTTAATTTTCCTACCCTGTTAAAGACAATGTATTTCCACAAAACCACATAAAGTGGAGGAACTGACTCAAATTGCTCAACATTGATAATAATCCCAGGCCTCTCCTTAGTCATGATATTACTCACCCCTCCACCCACTTATAACTATTTTGGAAAGTTTGTTTTTATTAACTTAATTATTCATTAAACTGGGTAAGTAGACTGATGCATGCAGATCTCTTTCAGCCATATCTTAAATCACAAAGGCAAAAATAAAGATCACATGTGGGGGTAATTTAGTGTTGTCATAGAGCATTATGCTTTGAGAGGTGGGAGGACATCAGAATGCTTAAAGGGAGTCCACAAGGATGTATTGGTAACATGCAAAACCATACATTTCAGCTTTCTGTAGAACACTTCTCCCAAAAACTTCTCCCCAGTCTAGTCCAGTCATTTTCTAGCATTAAGTTTTTGCTTGCTCCCCCCACCATTTTCAGCCAAGTGAATAAGTTTCTCTCTACCTCTGCCTCCCACCACTCAGCATACACACACCTCCTGCTTCACCTCTATAGGATTTTGTTTCTATGTATGACTGCAGCAAGCATTTCTCTGCCATACTGATGAATTGGTAACATTCTGTCACAAGTCTCAGTAATCAGATGCTACCACACATCACAATATCCATTATTCTATTTGTTTAATGCTTACTAGTGTTTGTTTTTATATTGTCTGAGACTATTTCAGTTACTTCTTGTGATTGCATTCAGTAGCAACCAATCATAAGCCTCATGTCAGTGAAAAAACAATACCTATCAGTCCTCAAATTAAGCCTGATATCATTGTCTTCCAAGACAGTAACTGGAGTGGTACACAAAACCAAATGGTTAATCCAACCAGTTTTAGGTTGAAAACCCTGTTGACCTCTCAGCAGCAGCAAATGACCACTGTAGAAGCATGAGCAGCTAACAGTGAGCCCTGCAAGAGTCATGAAGCTGTAGTTTCAAATAATACTGGACTAGCCACGGGTGCAATGCATGATGGGAAATGTTCTTTCCACTAGTAAGATTTGTAATTACTACAGTAGCAAGACTACCAGCAGGAAAATGCCTTGCACTTTGCTGTAGTGATTCTCAGACAATTATCTGGGCAGTATAAGGCATAATGACCATGTCATAGTCTATTGTGGGGCCCCCTGAGGGAGTGGGGCCATATTGGGCCGAATTGATCAAATTGATTTAATGCTTCCTTGACCAGTGGTTAGGACTGAGACAGGTGCTGAAGCTATGAGGCAGAAATCTGAGGAACTGAAACATTGTGTTGTTGTCCATGTTATGAGTTTCACATGAATAAAGTGCCATTTCAGTTACAAAGTGATACAATTTGGAGAAGCCAATAGACATACTTTCTGGGATAATGGAGCAGAACAAGAGGGACAAACAGACCTTAGAATGCGTAAGATGACATTCTTAGCTATGTACTATAGTACAAAATGTATAACACAGGAGACTATTAAAAATCTGTAGTACTGTATTTGTTGAAAGGAATTTCCATAACGGTTTAGACTTCCAATAAAATGGCCGCAGCAGAGGAGACAGAATCAGCTTGGATAGCATAGCACCATTTCTCAGAGAGATTAGAAATGGAATTGTAGACATTTGAAGGCTTCATACAAAAAAAGGCTACACACTTTTTAACTTCAGGAATATGTATCTGGTATACTGTATATTATCCAGAATTAAAACCTGGAAGAAAAACTAATCTTTTTTCTAAGCATGAATAGCTAAAACAAATCAAAGATATTTTTTTTGTGAACATTACCCATCTTGAAACACAATACTGGTTATCATTGTTTACAAATCCTTAGCAGCTGCATTGTAAATGTATTATAGCGGTACAGCTATATTTAAATTCTAAATCCATGTTACTGTAAAATTTGCTTCACATATCACAGTTGAAATGTGCCTGTAAATTGTCTATAAACTTTGTAGAATCTGCTTTCATATGGAGCATGTCACCAAGTACAGGTTTTATAATTTAAGCCATGCTGCCCAAAGGCATGTAGAAGATTGCTTTCAAAGGACAAGAGAGCATGCCAGGGGATTAACTACAACATATCCTAGTTTTAGTAGAAGTAAAGGATAAATTGATCGCAACAAACATTCAGTTATGCATTATGAATGTTAGTAGTGCAGTCCATGGTGCCCTACATTATAACTGGCACCAGTCTTAAACAGCTTTGATTTTATCGTTATAGCAGCATCATAGTCATGCAACAGCATTTTCTCTCTAAAACTGCATTGGAAGTAAACAGAGCTGAATTAAGAGAGCATTACTGTTTTAGGATGAGGATGGAATTGTGTGTGTGTTTCTTGGGGGGAGATTGTTAATCAGAAAACCACAATACCTTTTTGTTCTCACTTTATGCAGTAATATTATTTTGCCAAACATGCTACGGTTCTTAAGGTAATTTTAACACAATCACAAATGTTGCAAAGCCTTGTTGCTAAGTGACTGTGTAACTGAATTCATTATTTTATTTTCCTAGACATGACACATATGCCCAGTGTTCATACTTGGCACTCCTTGTGACACAGAGATTTACTTGTAAACCCATTTCAGATGTGTTCTTTATCAATTCTGTGAGCTACAGATAATTTTAAACAGGAAGCATTTCCTGTGCCCCCATACAAAAATAAATACAGATACATATACGTATATAAACAAATCTATTAGAACTGCTACATGTCTATTACAATATGGATTCTTTACTTCATCCACAACTTTGGATTTATAACTCACTCAGAAAAGTTGGTGCTTACATTTAGCATCTCCATGAAATATTTTAATTAGACATAGCTTTCATAGGTAGTTAATAAGCATATAGTCTTGTAGGCCATTAAGGAGCCTAACTCAAATTCTCAGTTACACCAAAACATTGTCTGGATTTGAACCATGTACCTTTGACACCAGAAGTAGCTCACTAAGAAGTCAGGATTTTAATCCTCTGCATTAACTGTCAGACATCTGCAAACTACCTTTGTTTTTAAACAGTGAAGCAGTAAAAAGTGACATAAAATGCTATCACATATGATTTCAAGACATTTCTGCTTTGATACTGTAATGAACTGATTTTTTTTTCATTTACAACAAATCTGGTTCTGAGCAGCAGCAACTATGTCCACTGACTCTCCTCTGGATCATTCATCTGAAAGATCTCAGTGTCACTGCCCAACATAAGCCATCTAAGCATGTGCACAGAGAAGACAAGAACTTAACAACAATCAAGGGTATAGTGGCAGATGGGTCAAAGGTCATGGGACACAATGTTATTGAGGCAGCAAACTATGCGAGGGGAGGGGATGAAAGATTCTGATCTGTCTATAAAAGGAAGGAAGACCTGCAGTGATATCAATGTCTGCTTTCTTGCCCCTTTTGGGTGAGCACTTGAGAACAAACCCAGCACTTCCTATGAAAAAGTTAAGCTGCATTTGTGAATGAAGTGCTTTCCCTACCAGTTAGCCCTCCAATAGAGACATTCTATTTAGAATTCTTGCATTCCTGTTCTTACAAATGAAAGTTTAGTTGTTCGACCAGAACTGGTAATTGCATCAGCTGGATGCCACCTTTTTTTCATGTTTGAATCTCATTTTCTTTCGTCTTTTAAGAGGCACTTACCCACTGGTGCAGGCTAATGTCATACATTTTTAGTGCTGCAGATATGTGGATTGGGATGTGGATCATACTCCTATAGGATTTGAACAGGAAGCTGGATCAAAGTTATTCAGAAGCTCTCCTGTCCTAGTGTAATGTTAGGAGGGTGAGAGACCTCTCAGTACATCAGCTATTAATTTCTTAATTGTATAAGCTGACTGGATGCAAGCATTATTCAGGTACGACACCTTTCAGTCCATACATCCAATATCTGATCATTACCTTCGACTATTCTGCAGTCATCATTTCTCCATGTACCCTAGAAGTTCAAGTGCCAAGCTCCTGGAGTCACACTAATGGAATAATTTGTGACTCCAATGGAACAAATTTTATAGGAGTGATAATTGCATGCAGCAAATAAACCAGTGATGGAGCTGCAATGTGGGGGTGGAACAAATGTGTTTACCCTTTCCTCTTGACAGTTATTCTGCTGCCTGGAGTGTTAATGCTTTCCCTCTCTCTCTCTGTATCTATATCTATATCTATATATATATATATATATATATATATATATATATATATATATATATATATATAGAAAATGCTAAGATTTTGTGCTGCCTGAACACTGAAATGCTTTTTGTCTTGCTGTATTATTCTACAAAGGCATTTTGACCATCTAGAATGTTAAACAAAGTGAATACTCAGTTTAGAAGTCATTTATCTCAAAATTAAAATACTTGGAGCTTCAAAGAAGGGGCAGAGTGCTCATTTGTTCAACTATTATCAACACATAACACAGTCTTACAGACCTGAGAGCTTTACTAATTCATTTAGAGGCAAACTAGCTTTCTTATTTCTATAACCATATGAGTATGTTAGCTCAGGTAATAACATGGCCCTTTTGTAGATTAACTTGAATCACTGTACTGACAAATTTTGGAGCTGCAATTCACTCATAAAATGTCACTTCTCCCAGTACTGAAAATAACTGTAAAACAGAGAAGAAAAGTTGGCATTTTTCCAGTATCTTTCAAAGATACAGATGTCACCAGACTGTCGTATGGCCATCAAAAGAAAATGTATACTGTTTTGTGACACTTGAAGGAAATAAATCAGAGAGGTCTGTGTTATTTGAAAGCCACGTGTTTTAAGTCATCAGAGGGTAATTCAGAGTCTGAGAAGTGGCCTGTTTTTAAACATATCAGAGAATATTATATGTTTATTAACAAGGATTATATATTGCATACAGGTGGTCTGTTTCTATGCAGAAAACAAGACAGAACAACACAGGGTCAGCAGAAACAGGAGAGTATGTTACAGGAAAGTAACAAGTGTATTGCTAAAAATGAGTCAGTAATTTGCATGTCTAGACAAGTAAAATTATTATAATCAGCACAAAACACCTTCAGCAAAAAAAGTCGAATATGTTTTTCAGGGAATAGAATGCAAGGGTCATTATTATTCTAGCAAATCCTAGAAGCAGGAAGTCATTCACTGCGGTAAGGTGGATAATAATGAAGTTGTTAAATTGCCAAAGTCGCTGAGAAGTAGATAAGTTACTGTAATTGCAACAATCATGTGCTATTAATCCTCTTACTGAGAATAAAGATAAAATAATGCCTAGCAGGAGTAGAATGACTCTTGGTAGGAAGCAAAATTCTTGTCTCCCATAACCCACAGCATGACAAGACAGCTTATAGTATACATTTGTTGGTTTAAATACTGTTTGTAGACATTGTGAATTGTTTAGACAAAGAACATGACTGTCACAAGTGAAGAACATGTACCTCTGTAAAGAGATGGTCTGAAATCAACATCATTGCCTCAAGGTCAAGCAACAGTAAGTAATGAATATGGTGAGTGTGTGTGTGTGTGTGCGTGTGTATATATATATATATATATATATATATATATATATATATTTATATATATATTGTTTGTTTGTGTCTTTCGGCTTTTCCCGGTTAGGGGTCGCCACAGCAGAACTCCGGTCCACTAATGAGTGGCAGTAGATTTTTATGTACCGAGTTGCCAGCTCTGATGCACAACCTTCAACGAAGGTACGCCCATTCACGCATGTCTCCACACAGAAGACGTTTTAGCTGAGAATCGAGCCGAACAGCATCTTACTGTGAGGCGACAAAGCTACCGCAGCACCACCACCGCAGTATATATTTCGAGATTATGAAGTGAATCCATATATATATATATATATATATATATATATATATATATATATGTATATATATATATATATATATATATATATATATATATGTATATATATATATATATATACAGGTATGTGTATATCTATCTCTCTCTCTCTCTATATATATATATATATATATATATATATATATATATATATATATATATATATATATATATATGGGTCCCCTTCTTATGATCAAACTTTCAAAAGTTTGACTTTCATATAGCCAAGACCATACGATCAAACTTTTGAAAGTTTGAACGTTTATAACAGAGCTCTCCATACAGCATGGAACGAGAAGATTTCCCTTTTCCATACTGTAGTGAGATCTCAGAGTTGGAATATATAAATAGCAGTGGGTGTGAGGGGTGCAGGGGGGCTTGCCCCCCTGCTAGAACCATTCAGGTAATTTTTTTTCTTTTTTTTTTTTAACTTTTTTATTAGATGTTTGAACTTTCAAAAGTTCGATCATATGGTCTCGGCCATATGAAAGTCGAACTTTTGAAAATGTGATCATCTGAAGTAGACCGATGTTTGTGTGTGTGTGTGTGTGTGTGTGTGTGTGTGTGTGTGTGTGTGTGTGTGTGTATATATATATATATATATATATATATATATATATATATATATATTTATATGTGTATATATATATATATATATATATATATATATATATATATATATATATATACACACACACACACACACACACACACACACACACACACACACACACACACACTCACACATATGACATATGTATTTATGGTTCTTGTACAGCAACTGGCATTGCAGAATCTGTTTTGTGTGATTAAGGCCACCTGGCAATTGCTGCAAAGAAACTGCCAACAGACACTTTGTGATGTAGCCCATTGTTCATTGTTGATTTATTTATTTATACACGTATACATAATGTGAACATTCCACTGGGCATGAGAATTTACAGTAGCATCATGAAGAAAAAAGCACCAATAACTTGTTATAAAAGAGAGCAAAAATAATTGTATCATAAGAATGTAGAATAAATAAAGCAAATATACATACAGTTTACATTTATCTTTAGCTTTTACAGTTATTTGATCACATTCATATACATTTAATGTAATTCAAATGTGAATTGTATATTTTAAGCTTAGTGCAAGAGCATCATGCAGGCAAAGTCATAGATGCTCAAATAATGGATTTGGGAGAGAAATGTCGAGCTTTTAGTACTGCTGAACATGTGACATAAAGAATGTACAAATGCAGCAGGTATTGTAAGTGCTAGAAGGAATTAATACAGAGGAGAATTTGTTAAATTCGAGGGATGAAATAATGGATAACATTTAAACTGGGGTGAAAAGTGATATGGAATGATAAAAACAATGCAGAAAATTATTGAAATGATGGAGAAAGAAAAGAATTTAAAGTAAAGAAATCTCTAAATAGAGTTAGGAATAAGTTGGCATTATGAAGAAATTAGATGGAGTTTATGAAGGGCTGTGGTTGGGAGATTTAGGAAAGATTGAATGAAGCTGTTTAAAGGGTGGCCGTGGTGGTGCAGCAGTTAGCGTTGCTGCCTCACAGCAAGAAGTTCTCTGGTTCGATCCTCCGCTGGGGTGCCTTCTGTGTGGAGTCGGCATGTCCTCCCTGTGGTCACATGGGTTTCCTTCGGGTGCTCTGGTTTCCTCCCAAAGACATGCTGTAGGTGGATTGGACACTCTAAATTGGTCGTGTGTGTGTGCGTGTGCGTGCCTTCTGCAGAAGGTTGGTTGCCAGGCTGGCAACTTGACACCATAAAACTCCACTGCTAATCATGAGTGGACAAGGTGATCTGCTTTGGCAATGCCTAACCGGGAAAAGCTGGAAGTAGAATGGAGCTGTTTAGAGGAGAAAGTTTAGGAAATGTGAAACTAGGAAACAATATGTAAGAGAAGAGGGACCTGTGAAAGATAATGCTGCATGCATTTAGTGGGTTCTTAGAAAGAATGAGGGAGGGAAGAATGGGAAATTATACAGGATGGAGCACAGATTTAATTTACATTCTATAATGTTACATAGTAGTCACTACGTTGAACAATGTAGACTGTAGAGTACTACAGAGGGACATTTACTATAGCGGGACATTTACTACAGAGGGATATTTTTACTAAGTACCTTTGAAAATTATTTGCAAACTATTAGCCATCTCCTACTGGTCTTGAGTCATTCATTCCACTAAGAGCCAAAATTCATGTAGAAGAAGTTAATATCCAGGCAGGCATGAAGGTGTCTTTTTCTCTATACTATTTTTACCTTTCACATTGACTGGGCTGTGTTCTCGTCCTGGTTCCTCAGAATCTGGATTAAACCTACCTGAGTGTAGCATAATAGACCCTGGAAATGCAGGTTTTCCTCAGATTACAGAACTACAACACAACTTTGGTCCATGGACCCTATATTATTTATGATGTGGAACCAAAGAAAATTTTTCTATTAGGAATATTTCTTCTTCACACAGGTGATGTGTGCAACCACACCTCTGCAATGGCTTGAAGTATTTCTGCTTTTGCTTCCAAGCATATGCACATCAGACACTATGGTTATCAACTTGGTAAGCACATACCCTTGGTCACTGTTACATGTCATGTGCCTGATCTCTGGTGGATGCTGGAATTTTAATGATGATTTACACAGGATAGAAAAGTTAGCGTCACCTGCACAATCCCATCCTTCTCTTATTGGGTCTGCCGGAAATGTAGCCTGTAGTCAAACCTGGTTTGTCTGTGCTGTGCTCAGGGCTTTAAAATGTCATTCTATGAGAAAAGGAGTAAAAAGGTGCAATTAGAAAATGTGGGCCAGTACAGTTCTAAGAACTTTGCAGTGATAACGACACACTGGATTATTTACAACACATTTATTATCCTTTTGGCACAATACTTACAGATTTTATCACCTTTATAAGTGTTTGTGTAATGAATCTGATTAAACAGTATTGAAGATAATAGAAAACCACACACATTTGTTTATTTTAATCCTGGCTTAAGGAATTCTTGCAAAGTGAAGTAATGAAGCATTTTGTTTGGTTTAGAATGAAATTTAAGTTCTTGATCAAGCACTGTCTCTAAATACTTTATTGGCAGTTTAGTTTATATTGGGTTACTTTCTAATATGAAGTTAAGAAGAAGATGATACCTGCCAGTATGTAGGAGTTTAAAAGAAAATATCATGTACAAGGACCTATGGGGATGAAATATGGAGAACAGATCAAGTTTCATATTTTGAAAGGATGCCAAGGCCCGTTGCATACTAAACTGTCTTTTTCTAATATTAATGGATGAAGCGATAAGGGTTTTACTAAGGTAGTGGGACCATATATTACTGACAATGATAGGATACATTATGGACTGAGCTGCTTTGTAGTACTGACTTAAGGGAAGCCCTGGCTCTTTCCCACTGTATGAACTACTGCTTCTTGTTAAGCCAGTTAGAACATCTGTCTGCGTTTGAAGGTTGCATAATTTCAGAGAAGTGCTTGATGCGTGCTTGCTGCTGATATGGTGCCTGATGGTGCTGGAATGTTCTGGAGAGGTCTAAGAACAGTGCGACTACCACCCACTTCTTGTTTAGGTAAGTCTGAATATAATCAGTGAATGACATGCTAGAAATGATGGCCACATCTGATTGTGGGTAGCGAAAGCAATGTGCATAGATTTTTTCTGTGATTTTTAAGAACAGGTAAGACGGCTATTAGTCTGTAGTTTGAGAAGTCTTTATGTCCCCATTTGTGATGAGTCAGGGCAATAGCTTTTTTTTTTTTCCCACAGCAGTAGGACACTGCAGGAGTTTTATGGATGGTTAAGGAGAACTGACACTGGGAATATATTTTATCTATCTATCTATCTATCTATCTATCTATCTATCTATCTATCTATCTATCTATCTATCTATCTAATCTACCTGCATCTTAACTGGGTAGTTGGGCTGGTCCAAGAACCATTATCATCCACAACCTGGGTACCAAAATATAAAACAATTTGTACATAAATAATATAAAGCATTTGCAATAAAAAGCCAAAGACACTTGCAACAGAGAGTAGATAAGCAAACTTAAATATAAATTTACTGAATGCAACTAAAATATATTTAGGAAGAACATTGACAGTAGGTAGACAGGGCGGCCGGGATGGTGCAGCAGTTAGCGTTGCCACCTCACAGCAAGAGATTCTCCCATTTGATCCTCAGCTGGGGTGCCTTCTATGCAGATTCTGCATGTCCTCCCTGTGGTCACGTGGGTTTCCTCTGGGTGCTCCAGTTTCCTCTCACATCCCAAAGATATCTGTAGTTGGATTGGACACTGTAAATTGGCCCTGTGCGTGTGTGTGCCTTCTGTGAAAGGTTGGGCACCTGGCTGGCAAATCGACACTGTAAAACTCCACTGCCAATCATGAGCAGACAGGTGATCTGCTGTAGTGACCTGTAACTGGGAAAAGCCGAAAGAAGAAGAATTGACAGTAGGTAGAGAGCATTTTGTTTTCAAGTTTTTTTCTGAGAATACTTGGAAAACTATTTAATCAAAAGTATGGAATTTTTAGAGGACATTAATACATACACACACACACACACACACACACACACACACACACACACACACACACACACACACACACACACACACACACACACACACACACACACACACACACACACACACACACACACACACACACATATATATATATATATATATATATATATATATATATAGTAAAGAAGGTGCAGTGGGGACATTTGTGTGGTCAGCTGTGTTGCTCTAGAGGATAGCATTTTCTTTTTAGGACTTTTTGTGGTGCTTATGCACAGAACAAACAGATATCAGGAGCAGTCTTGAGATTATTCTCCAGTAAGACCAGCAAGTAACATATAATAAAATAATGCCTTGTGGGTATAACTTCTGGCACTTCATTTTGCAGTTAAAAACTAACTCCTAATGGTACATTTAAATTTAAGAAATAGATCTGACAGTGTTCTACTTGCATTAAATAATGACCAAATCTTTAGTAAGATGACATGCTAGCCTTAAATTATGACTGAGGCTTTAAGCTGTCATATAATATCCAAAGTCTAATTTGCAGTTTACTTTTATGAACTTGCTGTAGTCTTGGGAACTTATTATCCCATATAAAAGTGTTGGTGTCTTGCAGTTGGCCCAGAATATGACAGGACTACTTCTTGTGGACTGATCAGTAGCAAAATCCACAAAGTAAATATTCACAAATTTTGCATGAAACAAATTTTAGGGTTGCTCCCTTCTGGTCCATGAGTGACTCTACTGTACTTTGTGAGGAATGTGAATTCCCTTTGAAAATAGAGGAATATTAAAAATATCTGGTATAAAGGTGATTTCAGAAAGGATTTATAAATAAAACTACACTTACCAAAAATAAGCTTGTCTTTTAACAAGAAACTGCTGTGCTTAATTTGTCCTATCTTGTGGTTTATACATATCCATACATGTATATATCTTGCACCTTTTAAAACCATGTTTCACTTGTGCATTGACCTCAAAGTACCTGGACCACAGACTTCCATTGTATTTATTTATTTTTTCAATTTAAACACCCACTACAAGCAGTGCAAAGATTTGTCCTACCACCAGGTGCACAGACACTATGGTACCATACATCTAGGCAGTAGAACAGCACCAGTGTGAAGACATGACCACTAGGGGTGCCACTGCGGCAGTTGCTCCATCACTTAGTAGAACAGGAAAAGTGGCTATGAAAACTGCGGAGTGGATTTTTAGAACAATAAAAACAGCGTGCATCCCCAGTTGATATCAGGTATAAAACTTATAAAGATCTTTTAATGAATTCATATGATTAATTTCTATTTACCATGGATTTCACTTAAAAAAATTCCTAACACTGAATGTGTGTCAGAGCCTTTCAATGTGGAACTTTGAGGAACATGAACTTTTTAAGACCTCCAAATGAGGTACATTCCTTATAATGAGGTACACTTGAGAGTTATGCCCTAAACAGATCTACTTCTTAAGACAGAAGTGGCAAACTTCATGACACCCATGCAGACGGACAATAGAGGTACGACTGCTGAATCCTACACAAAAGCACCTTATAAACACTTACACAAGTGCATGGATCATGCTATCCCTAATAGAACCAAGATGCTATCCTCCAATAAAAAGAAGCCAATCTGGTGGTCCTCTGCCATAAACAAACTCTACAACAGAAGAAAGAAACTGTTGCAAAAAAGAGTAAAATCCCATGACTGGAGGAACACCCTGGTCAACCTCAGTAAGAAGCTGAGATCCCTCATAAAATCCTCCAAAGCTAGTTACGAAAACAAAATTGCCACTGACTCTAAAGACAACCACAAAGCATTCTATAGCTATGTCAAGAATCTCAAAGGCAACACTCAGATCTGCCCTGAGTTACACACAATGGCACTAAATACTAAATATACAGAACCAACTGATATTGCCAACATCCTGGCAGATAGGTTCAGTGCTAACTTTATCCCCCCTCTCCCCCCACCACAGGGCCCATCTCTGTACCAGAAGAATGCAAAGTTCCTGTAATCACGGCTGCACAGGTAAAAAACACACTCTCCAAAGCCAAGAACACAGCATCCATGGGACCTGACAATATCCCAGGCTGCGTTCTACATGAACTACAGAATGAACTGGCACCCTACCTAAGTACAATGTTCAATCATAGTCTCACCTCAGGCTTTGTGCTCACTGAATTGTGCACCACGATGGTTTTCCCACTCCACAAAGTGGGAGCCACGACGGACCCTGGGAACTACCTCCCCATTAGCCTGACGAGCCTGGTCTACAAGGCCATGGAATGCATCACCATGGAACTCATAAACAAAGACAATGGTAATCTCCAAACTCTGGACCCTACCCAGTTCAGGTTTGTAAAAGGCAGATCATGTCTCTTAAACCTGACTGACTTCTTTGAAGCAGTCACCAAAGCCATAGATGAGGGTAAGGTGATTCACACAGCTTATCTAGATCTCGCCAAGGCTTTCGACACCATCCCCCACTCTGGAAATATAGATAAGCTCACTAAACTAGGTATAAATCCCTATGTCACAAGATGGGTTGCCAGCTGGCTCATGGACAGAACCCACACTGTGAAAGTAGCAGACTCCAAATCTGACTTCAGACCAGTGACAAGTGGAGTACCACAGGGTTCAGTCCTGGGTCATCTTCTGTTTGGTATCTACTTCTCTGAAGTACAGGCTAACACAGAAAGTCTTTGGCTAACAAAGTCTGCAGATGATTGCAAGCTAGGAGCTATAATCAAAACTCCTAATGATGTGGACATACTACAAAAGGGCCTCACTGAGACAGATGCCTGGTGTCAAAGCCATGGCCTGAAGCTCAATGCCAAAAAGTGTATTGTCATCCCCCTTGGTAAAAACTCTGTACCCATGAACTACCACATAAATGGTAGTCTACTTAACACCAAAAGTGTGATAAGAGACCTTGGGACACAGGTGGACAGTAGTCTCTCCTTTGATAATCACATTGCCACAGTGGTCAGGAAATCCTTCTACGTGGCTCACCTCATCACAAAAGGTTTCTCATCCAGAAAAAAAAGAGGTTATTGCTCCCCTCTACTCATCACTCATTAGACCCATTATAGAGTAGAATGCCCCTTTTGGTATGTACCTCACAAGACATCTACAACAACTGGAAAGGCCACAGAAATACCTTACAAAGAGGATTACTGGCCTCAAACAGTTGCCCTACGCAGACCATCTCAAAAAAACTCCAGCTTTACTCCATCGCATATCGCCTACTCAGAAGCAATCATTACCTAACATACAAAGCTATGTCAAACCCAGAGCTGTTGGACATGCTCCACTTAAGAAACCCCAATCCCTCCGAGCTACACACTCTAGGGACCTAAACCTTGTCACCACAACAAACAGAATATGCTGGAGGGATAGATTCCTGTCCCAGAGACTTCCCACATTCTGGAACAGACTACATATCCATGTCAAACAGAGCTCCTCATTAGCACTCTTCAAGAAAAATCTTGATGATTGGATGGGAGATAGGAAATTCACCCCGAGGATCATTTCTGTGTCTCTGCTCGACAGGGGCACAGGAAAATCATTTTCTTGGGTGGCAAAAGCTAGGGTACCTTTTTGGCTAGGCTTATATAGGCCCTAGGGCTAATAGCCTAGTGTCTACCTATGAATCTATGAACCTAGATAACTGGCTCTTGTAATACCTTAATCACGTTTTAAGAAAGAATGCCTAGACCAGTTCATTACAAATTTCATAACAGGTATTAAATTCTCGGCAACAATGATAACACTAGTGTGGGAACAGTTTGTATCAGATAATAACTGAACCAATAACAACTGTTGAGCACACATTGAATTCTCTTTTAAACTGATTTAAGTGTTTTTCTTTTCTTTCTTGTTAACATAATGTCAATTTAGACTTTGCAGACAGAATATTTATTCATTTGGAAACCTGAGTAAATGGACTGGGCTTTAGACTGTTTTTTTGTGCCATGACCTAAGCTACTAGGTATAGTAACAAAAGCTTTGAAACTATATCCTGCATATTAGTATTAGAGATGTGTGTGTGTGGGGGGGGGGTTGATGAAATTAATCAATAAGTATTAATAAAATCAATTATTTTAGAAGAACTGTTAGTTTACTTTTTTACAAGAATTTCATGCTTATATAAAAAAAATTCTCAAAAGCTGACTACAACTTCCTAAGGGAGGGTATCAGTAGCTTCATACCTCCACATCTTCAGAGGATACAGACAACTATGTTGAACAGTACACCAATGCAGTATACAAACACCTGTACAACTGCATGGACTCAGCTATATCCAACAGAACTAAAACCTGCTCCTCAAGGAAACACAAACCTGTCTGGTGGACATCCCCTATCAACAGGCTTTACAACAAAAGGAAGAAACTGTTGTCCAAGGGTAAAAAGAAACAAATTCCAAATTGGAAAAACTCCCTCCTCAGCCTCAATAAGCAAATTCGATCACTAGTGAAAACCTCCAAAGCCAATTATGAATTGAAACTAGCCTCCAAATCAAAGGGAAACCACAAAGCCTTCTTCTGTAATGTCAGGAACCTCCATGGCAAAGCTCAGGTCTGTTTTGAATTAGTATTTAACAGTGCCACGTACACTGATTCTGTTGACTTAGCCAACCTGCTAGCAGATACTTTCAGTGCAAACTTAACCCCCTATCCCCTCTCAAAGGCCCATCCAATATCCCCAATACTTGTCCTGCACCTCACATCTCCATAGATCAAGTGTTAAAGGCCCTATCCAAGGCAAAGTACATAGCTTCCATGGGACCTAATAGTATTCCAGGCTGTATTCTGCACCATCTCCAGCAAGAACTAGCTTTGCCATTGAGCACCCTATTCAACCACAGCCTAAGTAAAGGCTTCATTCCGGCAGAGTGGAGAACTGCCATTGTCATCTCCTTGCACAAAAGTGGTGCCACTACTGACACTGTAAACTATCGTCCAATTAGCTTGACAAGTCAGATCTGGAAAGCCATGGAACAGATTATTATGGATTTCATAAACAAGGACATAAGCAATCTCCAAGCACTTGATTTCACCCAGCTTGGATTCGTCAAGGGCAGATCTTGCCTGTTGAACTTGGTTGACTTCTCTGAGACTGTCACCAAGACCCTGGATGAGGGGAAACTCAGTACCTACAGCTTACCTTGACTTGTCCAAAGCCTTTGACACAATCCCCCACTCAGGCATCATTGAAATGCTAACACAACTTGGCATATATCCCTATTTCATTAGGTGGGTGGCCAACTGGCTCACCGATAGGAACCACAAGGTCAAAATTGGTGCCTCCACCTCTGACAGCAAACTTGTCACTAGTGGTATTCCCCAGGGATCATTCCTGGGACCCCTACTGTTAGGCATCTAATTCTCAGAGGTCCAGGCAAAGACAAAAGGCTTGTGGCTGACCAGGTTTGTGGATGACTGTAAGTTGGTTGCTGTCACTGACTCAACAGATGATGTTAACATATTGCAAGAGGGTCTTACAGCAATAAATAAGTGGTGCCAAAGTCATGGCCTTAAGTTAATTGCAAAAAAATGTATTATCAAACCATTCTGCAAAAACATGGCCCCTACTGATTATCACATCAATGACAACCCCCTAATCATACAATCTGTGGTGAGAGACCTGGATACTCAGGTTGACATCAATCTCACATTCGACCATCATGTAGTGGCAGCGGTTAGAAAAGCCTTTTACTGGTTCATCTCATAATTAAAGGGATTGCATCCAGAAAAAAGGAGGTCATTACCTCTCTGTAGTCCTCCCTCATTAGGCCAACAATTGAGTATAATGCCTCGTTTGGTATGTACCGCTGCAAACACCTGCATCAACTGGAATATTAGACATGGAGACCTTATAAGCAGTGTTGATATGAAAGAGTATGACTGGATTATTCGCTTGGAGGTGGATAAATATCCTGGTCTTAATAAACAAGTCACATTGAAACCAATGCTGAAATCCAAACAAAAGAAAATGAAGAAAAAGTGACTATGTTTGTATTATACTGTGCTTTTTAAGACTTAATTGTTGTTTTAATTGTTGCTTTTTGATAGGTTGCTGTGTCATGTGATGTTTGAATGAGATATAAAAATTCTGTTTTAATGGCTGTTTTATGTAAGACACTGAAGAAGGATATTTTGTATCTGAAAGCTTTGTCGTTTTATTAAATTATATTGATGGCGTGGAGCTTTACTTGTTTTTTTGCTTGAAGCTGTTTGGTCTGTATTCTCCACTTCACCACTGGTTCACCTTTTTCTTGTGATTTATTATCTGTTTTTTTTTGGTGGAATAGTAGACATCATTTTCTGAAAAGATTTTTGCACCATGACACTGCCTGCTGTTTTGGAGAATGTCTCCAAAAAACGCTCCTTGAATGGACTGCTGCTGAGGGAGAATTCATTGCTGGAACATACTGGCCTTTTGGCTAATAAAGAAGTAAGTTCCACTGAATTAAGACCTGTGAGAAATGACTTTTATGCTATGATTCAGACATTAGAGCAAACAGTGAAAAGCTTTAAGAAATTGCAATGGCAGCGTTTTAGCTTTAATGCATACCTGAGTTTAGGTATTGTACCTAGAGGGCTAAGAGTCTTAAATATGCCCTCTTATGGTAATACCTATCTTGAGCTACTAAAAAAGTGTCAGGAGTTGAATATAAGACTAAGTTTGGATTATATGTCACTCATGAATGAGTTTTTTATGCCTAAGGAAAATGAATTGTGCACGGAAATTAATGCTCTAGAAAAACAGCTTGTAGAATCATTAGCTTTCAATAATAACATTGCTCTATTTGATGCCATGATGGGGAGACTTGATCCTTTTGATAAGCAACTAGAATCTACTAAGAAAAAAAAACCTCAGCCTGATATTAATGATTTTAACATCAGTCATATTTTTTCATGGCCAAGGAACTTTGTAAATTAAAGAAATGAGAAAAGCAATAAACCTAAACCTTTTTAGAAAACCTCTCAGGGTTCTATGTATGAGTTGGATGAATTTCAACCAATAGTAGAATCACAACGTGTAGATGATGAGCCCCTACCTTCAGCAGACCAATCGGAAGCAAGTAGAGAGGTTATGGATCTGCCCACAACGTCTTCCCGTCTGAATGAGCTTCAGGTGAGACCTGGGTCAGATATACATTCATCTTTAATGAAAGAGAGAGAAGGCCAACAGAAGAAAAGTTTTTGGGAACAGACCAAGGTGTGAAAATGCAACTACCAGAAAGGCTGGTGACCCGGGAGAGCGACTCTTTGAAACAGTGTTCAAGATCAAGAGGGAGGGCAAGAAATGGCCCTACAACAAGAAGCAGGACTCGAAACAATGAAAAACAATGGTAAGACTGTATGTAACTGTATGAAAGTCTCAGACATACAGGCAGAATGCTACCGTGATTTGGCTATTGACTGTTCACTAATGGGACTCTGTACTGATGTTGTTTTGAATTGTATACCTAATATGGAATGTTTAGACGGTCCTAAACAACTATGTAAAAGAACAACAAAAAAAGTCCTGTGTGATATGAACGATCCAACTAAGTTACATAATACATATGCGCTTGAGAAAGCTGCTCCTAATGTTTATTTAACAGCTGACACTGAGCCTCTAGAAGGTGTTTATATTAGAAGTTTGACTCGTGATTCTAATGAAGTCCTACAAAATGGCTGAAGTTTATGAAGCTTAGTTAATGCATCTAATGGTAGAGAACATTTATGTAAACAGGTAAAAGAAATCTCTTGTGAGTTAAATAATATGATCAGGGACACTGTATCCCTGTCACAAAATTTAGATTTTGAAACATCCTTACTGTATAATACGCATGTGCTTGAGAATGCTGCTTTTAATGTTTATTTAACAGCTGATATTGAGCCTTTAGAAGGCACTTGTACTAGAGGTCTGAATCGTGACTTTAATGAAGCTTTATAGAATGGCTGAGATTTACAAAGTTTAGTATGTAAGTTTGATACATCTAATGGTAATAAACAGTTATGTGAACAGATAAAAGAAGTTTCTTGTGAGTTAAATGACACAATTAGGAACGTTTTGTCTTTGTCGCAAAACTTAAATGTGCTGGAAAATGCTGCTTCTATTGAATGTAATAATGTTCATATTGGCATTGTAGAAGATATTACAGACAGGCACCTAACTCATAATTATGATGAAGCTTCATGGAGTAGTCGGAGCTTACAGAATTTGACATGTGATTCGTTGTTGAATACTAATGTCTCGATATTTGAATGAGACTGCCACCCCTTAATTGAAAGCCTAGGCCCTTTGAGATCCCCCTTGAGTGTAGGATATAATGGTGGTAGTAGCTGTGAACTACCTGTTCATTGTGATGTCCTTACAGATCAATGTATTGGTTAAACGGTTGACCTGATTGGGTTAAATTCTAATGTGGATGATACTGGAGAGATGTCTAAGTATGGTTTGGGTTTGGTTCGACTTAACAATGAATCTGGCTGTATGGTTGAAGGTGTATCGCATATGGGAGAGCTTTTTAATGTAGAGCATCCTGATAATAATGATGCATTGACAATTGCTGCTATAAATGCTTCTAACTTATTTGAAGGTTTGGAACTGATGGGAGGTATACAAAGGATAGGACATCTTGTTAGCAGGGATGTAGTAGAGAATAGTGATGTAGACACTTTTGTTCCATCGAATGAACATCTTATATGTTACAATATGGTCATTGGTCGGACTATTGCTGAAGTGGCTTTAGATGAACAGACACTTAAAATAAATCACCCTATGATTTTCAACCTTTCTAGTTATAGGTTAACTGAGGCAGCCATGTCTCTACTATCACGAGGAACTAAGTTTGTTCCAGCAAATACTGATGACCTGGTGCATGTGATTACTGATTTGAATTTATTTTCAAGGGGCTTGAACTTAAAAAAATATTTTTAAGAGTAATAATAGTGCTGTGGCCAATCACTTAAAAAGAAACAGCACATTTATTCCTAACAGTGACCCGATTATTAGTGTTTTCACTAATATTTGTGAAAAGGAAATTCATAGTCTCTATGATAAGAAGGATTTTACAAAGATATATAATTTAACATCTGATGAAACTCAAGCAGTAAAATCATTACAGAATAACACTCAGATAATTATTAAGGAGGCAGATAAAGGAGGTGCTATAGTAGTAATGGATTTGGAACAATATTTACAGTCTGTGAGTGAACTACTGTCAGATAGACTTACTTTTAAACCCATTAGTGGTAAAGAAGTAGATGCTATGATTAGCAAGATAAATGTGTGTATTTATGACCTGCAGGTAATGGGAGATATAGATATTGATATATTTCCCTTTCTCACTGTACCATGCCCAGTAATCCCTGTGCTTTATGGACTACCTAAAATCCATAAATCTCTAGAGAGACCCCCAATGAAACCGATAGTATCGGGGAGGGGGTGGATGACTGGATCTATATCAGTATACCTACAGGATCTACTAAAGGGTTATTTGAAATAGAAACCTAGTTATATTAAAGATACAGGAGATTTTTTAACACAGCTGCATACTTGGTATAATAGCTGTGCCCATGGCCACCTGATCCTGGTGACATTGGATATTAAATCTCTGTTTACTGTAATTCCGAATGGTTATGGAATTGACTGCATTAGGGAGATTCTATTAGAACATGGATGTCTTCCTGCTAGAAGTATTGAAACTAAATGTGAGCTACTAGATTTAGTTTTGGAAAATAATATTTTCACATTTAATAAACAGGTTTATAACTAGGTTTCAGGAACGGCCATGGGCACTGCTATAGCCAATACATATGCAAATCTAATGCTGGGTAAATGGGAAAGCATATACATATATGGAAATTCCAATATATATGCCTCTAAAATATCATTCTATAAACGGTTTGTGGATGGTATTTTTTTGGCTTGGCATGGTACTGTTATAGAACTGCACGAGTTTTATGAATACCGAAATAATACTCTTTAGTTCCTTAAATTTGAGATGGAATATGTTGAAGATTTTGTGAATTTCCTAGATGTTAGGCTACAAAAGACAGAATCTGGCCTAGAAACAAGCATATATAAAAAAGATGTACAGGTAAATAAATATTTACACTAGAGGAGCATGCATGCAAAACGGACTTTTAAAAGTGTCCTTAAGAGTCAATATCTGCGAGCCAGTAGGCTAAATACTCAGTCAGAAGTTTGCTATGCTCAGATGCAAGAAAGGACTGATAATTTTATTGAAAGGGGTTATAGCATGGAAGAAGTAGAAACAGCAAAAAGAGACGCCCTAAGGGTAAGGGACTCGAAAGCTAGACCCTATTTTTCCACTCAGGCTGATATTGCCTCTGAAGAGCTGAGAGTGACCTCATCCCAACTCTTGAGATGCTTATAGTAGAACTAGTGGGTCTACTTTATTTATGTGAAAGCTTAAAACAGCGAATGCATATGCATCGAACCATATGCATCAAAAGTGTGAACTGTCGAAAACTGTAAACGGAAATCTCCATAGGTGGAGATTTCCATTTACTTCAATGTAGTGCGATCTCGGAGTTGGTATATTTAAGTAGCAGAGGGTGTGGTGGGTGCAGCCCCCCACAAGGGGGGGGGTGCACGTGGGCTTGCCCCCCTGCCTACAGCTGTTACATGTCATGTTTGTTGTGTAGTTCTGTTTTTATTGTGTTTCGATGGTTTCTCGGTTTGATGCATATGGTTCGATGCATATGTATTCACTGTTTTAAGATGTCACGTAAATAAAGTAGACCAGAGCTAGTAGAACAATAGAAGATGTTATCAGTAGGAATTGGGATGTTCTAAAAGCCATACCAGGTCATGAAAGCTGGCTTCCAATTAAACCTAGGTTTACCTATCATAACTGTAGTAATTTAATGAAACTATTATGTTATAAAGACTTTTAATAGTAATGTAGTAACAACGTTTAATAAAAAGGGCACTTTTCCTTGTTACAATTGCTCCTGTCATTCAAGTATAAGTCAGTCCACTGAATTTATACATCCTGTGAATGGTAAATGGTTTGTTTTCTACTGCAGTGCAACATGTAATACACCCTCCATTACATATCTTGCCACCTGTAATAAATGCTTGGGTTTCTATGTTGGAAAGTCAACTAGAAAATTAAAAGATAGAATCATAGAACACAGATCTGAAATTAGGAGAAGAGCACTAATTCCTTGGCCAAACATGTTAAGGAAACTGATGATTCACATCAGTTTAATTTTAGAGCTATACATATAATTCACTCAAATATTAGATGTGGAGATCTTATAAATAGCGTGGATATGAAAGAGTATGAATGGACTATTCGCTTAGAGGCGGATAAATATCCTGGTCTTAATAAACAAGTAACTTTGAAACCGATACTGAAATCAAAACAACAGAAAGTGAAGAAAAAGTGACTGTATGTATTATACTGTGCTTTTAAAGACTTAATTGTTGTTTTAATTGTTGCTTTTTGATAGGTTGCTGTGTCATATGATGTTTGAATGAGATATAAAAATGCTGTTTTAATGGCTGTTTTATGTAAGACACTGAAGAAGGATATTTTGTATCTGAAAGCTTTGTTGTTTTATTAAATTATATTGATGGTTTGGAGCTTTACTTGTTTTTTTGCTTGAAGCTGTTTGGTCTGTATTCTCCACTTTACAACTGGTTCACCTTTTTCTTGTGAAACCACACATTTGTCCCAGGGTTTCCATCCATTTCCCTCATTGACAGGGGTAACATGTGCTGACTGACGGAGGTTTTTTTTTGGGGGATAAAGTCTTGGCTAGGCTTGTAAGGGCCCCAGGGCCATTAGCCTAGTAACTTCCTATGATCCTATGATATACAGTCAAACTGCATAGTTTAAGGAAGAATTTAAACAGCAATCATTGACAATAATGTGACACACATGTATAACTGTTGGTGGACTACACAGGGCCTGGGTGAACAAGGTAATCTGTAGCACTCTACCCAGAGAGATAATTTTAAGCCTTTTTAGTATTTTGTTATAGACTGTCTACATGTAAAGTTCAGCCTCTTGGTGCTGTTTACTTTGGCACGTTGGCAGAAAATGGGACAAGGACATTGAAGGTAAAGAGTACCAATGATCCCATTTTTGTAAATAAAAAAAATGCTTGTAATAGTGGTTTTCATAGAAGAATAGTGCTTTTATATTATCTAGTAAAAGAAATATGATACCTAGAAAAATTAACTGAAATATACAGTCTATGGAAGGTATTTGGGTTGTGTTGGAAAAGTAGGAAGGTTGTAGCCTCAGATAAATGAAAGACGTAGGGCAAGTAGAGAAATTAGTAGTAAGTAGAGGAGGCAATGTGGGACTATACCAGTGATGAAACTGGAACACGGTATGCTTATAGGCTGTATACAGATAGTCTTGTATGAAGAAATACAATATAAGAGACTGTTGCATGGTATACGTAAGGTAACAGAGCACAGTATCCATATAGGTTGTATACAGACAGTTTTGTATGTAGGAACACAATACAAGAGACTGATGCATGGTATACTTAGGGTAACAGAGCACTGTATGCTTATAGGGTGTATACAGACAGTCTTGTATGAAGGAACACAATATAAGAGACTAATGCATGGTATACTTAGGGTAACAGAGCATGGTATGCTTATAGGGTGTATACAGACAGTCTTGTATTAAGGAACACAATATAAGAAACTGATGCATGGTATACTTAGGGTAACAGAGAGAGGGGAAAGATTGTTAATGTATAACTTAAATATACGCGATGCTGAATGGAGTCATACATCTCAACTACTTAGCCCAAGAAATCTGGACAAAGCCTGACCTAATGGGGGAACAAAGGCCCAGAAATAGGAACATATTTTAAATATTGTTCTTACAAACTTAGAAACTAGCTAGAATAACAGGGTTTATGTTAAAATGCATTTTCTAAGGGATATGAAGTCTGAAACTTAAATGTATGTCATCATTTTTTGATTTCATTCCTCATCCAAACTTTGGATCCCACCCAGTTCGGGTTTGTGAACGGCAGATCATGCCTCCTGAACCTGATTGACTTCTTTGAGGCAGTCACCAAAGCCATGGATGAGGGTAAGGTGGTTCACACAGCCTATCTTGATCTCGCCAAGGCTTTCGACACCATCCCCCATTCTGGAATTATAGCTAAACTCACTAAACTTGGCATAAATCCCTACGTCACAAGATGGGTTGCCAACTGGCTCACTGACAGAACCCACACTGTAAAAGTGGCAGACTCCAAATCTGACCTCAAAGCAGTGACAAGTGGAGTACCACAGGGTTCTGTCCTGGGACCTCTCCTGTTTGGTACCTACTTCTCTGAAGTACAGGCTAACACAGAAGGCCTCTGGGTAACAAAGTTCATAGATGACTGCAAACTAGGAGCCATAGTCAAGTCCCCAAACGATGTGGACATCCTACAGAAGGGCCTCACTGAGACAGATGCCTGGTGTTAGAGCCATGGCCTCAAACTCAATGCCAAAAAGTGCAGTGTCATCCTTTTTGGTAAAAACTCTGTACCCATGAACTACCACATAGGCAGTAATGTAATTAACACCGAATGCATGATAAGAGACCTTGGGACCCAGGTGGACAGTAGTCTCTCCTTTGATAGTCACATCGCCACAGTAGTCAGGAAGTCCTTCTACGTGGCACACCTCATCATGAAAGGGTTCTCATCCAGGAAAAAAGAGGTCATTGTTCCCCTTTACTCATCACTCATTAGACTCATTGTAGAGTACAACACCCCTTTTGGAATGTACCTCACAAGACATCTGCAGCAGCTGAAAAGGCCACAGAAGTACCTCACAAAGAGGATTACTGGCCTCAAACAAATGCCCTACACTGACCACCTCAAAAAACTCCAGCTTTACTCCGTAGCATATTGCCTACTCCGAGGTGATCTCTGCCTAACATATAAAGCTATGTCAAACCCAGAGCCGTTGGACATGCTACACCTAAAGAAATCCCAATCCCTCTGAGTTACAAGCTCTAGGGACCTAAACCTTGTCACCACAATAAACAGGACACACTGGAGGGATAGATTCCTGTCCCAGAGACTTCCTATACTGTGGAACAAGCTACCCATCTATGTCAAGCAAAGTTCTTCATTAGCACTCTTCAAGAAAAGTCTTGATGAGTGGATGGGAAATAGGAAATACACCCCAGGGATCACTTCTCTGTCTCTGCTGGACAGTGGCACAGGAAAATAACTTTCTTGGGTGGCATAAGCTATGGAACCTTGCTGGCTAGACTTATGTAGGCCCTTGGGCCGATAGCCTAGTACCTACCTATGAACCTATGAACATCATCCAAGTGATTTGCCACAAAACCGCAAATTTTATGAGGAACAGACTGCAATTTTTAGTCAAAAATCTGGACATTCTCTGAAATTCTGGGTAGTTGAGAGGTATGAATGGAGCCCCATAAATCAAAGCCTGAAGCACAATTGATGTCCTGACTTAGGAATACATGCATACATAGACACAAATATTTCAAGCATGGGCATTAATGCCCTTTTAGCTTGACAGTATACCAAAAAAACTTGTTTCTATAATAAGTGTCTAGGGTGTTCTTAAAAATATCTAAATTAGTACTTGCTTTAATGTAATCTGGTAGCCTGTTCTATGCATCAGCTGCTCTCTCAGAGAACCAGCTAGTACAGTTCTCATTCCTATAGAATCTTCAACGTAGGTTGACTGATGATTCTTTAGTACTTTTTGAAAACCCCAGACATTCCCAGCAATAGTTGTCTCTAAATGACCTATATACCTCAAAAAGATCTCGTCTTAGATATCTGTAAGAGACATTGTACAAGTTCAGATATTTTAGTCTTTCATATTAGCTTAAATGTTCACATCCATGAATGCCCTTGGTATATTTCCTCTGTACTCTTTCTAGATTACTCATGCTTGTTTTCTTATAAGGTTTCCATATTGTTATTCCATACTCAAGTTTGGGTCTAATGTAACTAACAAACAATGACATCATCATTTCTGATTTTCTGAACTTTATAAATGTTTTTATATAACCTGTAGTTCTATATGATTAGAAAAACTCAAAGCTGGATCTACCCATATACTTAGGTCGTTAAATCAGCCTACAGCTTCAATCACTGTGCATTGTATTAAATATTCACCTTTCAGTTTATGTCTCGCAAATCTCATATGCCTAGTTTTTGATGTATTTCTTAGCATATTATTCTCCTGTGTCCATATGGTCAACTTTGTCAAGTTCTTTTGCAGGCATGCCTTATCTGTAACACATGTAATCAGCTTACCCAATTTTACGTCATCTCCACATAGACTGTAGAGCACCTCAGATGAAAAAGGTAGGTCTGAAAGGTACAGTTTAAACAAGTAAGTGCTTAGGACAGAGCCCTGTGGGATACCCTAACTGGAACCAAGAGTTTCACCTGTCTAGTTGCTGCATGATACTTGCCATGTCCTATTTGTAAGCCATGCAGCTATCCATCTTATCAAGAGTACATCAATACCTAGTTGTTCTAATTTACTGTCAGTGTTTTGTGTATGACCCTGTCAAATGCTAACGTTAAATCTATATAAACTACATCACAGTACAATTTTTCATTCATAGCTGCTATTATATTGTCATAGAACATCATGTTACAGGTTGAAATAGATCGATTTTCAACATATGCATGCTGTTATATGGTTTCAAGACCCAACCTGTCCAATTCTGACAATAACTTATCCAGTATTACCTTCTCCATTATTTTTCAATAACATGAAATTAGACTTAAGGGTCTGTATGACTCTGGGTTTGTCCTACTCTCCTTTCCCTTAAAGACATGTTTAATAAGTGCATGTCTATAATCTTGAGGAATCTCCCCATATTTATATGACCTAGTAAATAAAAAAGATATAATGGTACTGCAAGGTCTTGCAGAAGTGTTCTCAGGTCATTATTACTAATTAGGTCTCCTCCCTGTGCTTTCTTTGGATCCAGTTTGCACAGTTTCAATATAATCTAATTTGATTACAGTATCTGAGGTTACCTGGATTCAGTAGGACAACTTATCATTCCCTTTGTGATGATAAACTGATTTCATTCATGTCACAGTATAAAGAAAAACATGTGATAAAATTATTACTAAAGAGAGAGAGAGAGAGAGATTAATCAATGATATGGTATTCTCATACAGAGTGAAAGGGACAATCACAGTTTTGGTGCTGACCAGCAATGTGGTAGCATGGGGTCAGGTATTTTGCTTCATCATGGCCTGATGTCCAGTCCAGTCACTTAGAAGTTAGGGTTACAAATTTCGTAGGTTAGCTTTTGCAAAATGTACCTAAAAAATTCTGGCAAATTTATATCAAAGAAGCAGAAAGGATAACTTACTGTATATTTTACTGAGACCTGATACACTCTGGACTATTTTATTGCCTTTTACAAACTTCCTCTGAGGTTTTGTGTCCTCAGAAATTGTCATAACAGCTAAGATGTAACAATGGGTGAAGTGTCCTGCAGGGTAGGTTATATGAAGTTTGCCTCCCCCTTGCCCCCCAGGACAATTACAGTTCTGTTTTGTTTGTTTAGCATTGACCGAAAGAGACATCATTTTAATGGAAGTCAGTATAAGGTACATTATCAATGAATAAGGCTTTATGTAAAACAAATGTAATTCAAAAAGACATAAAAGACACCGTGTTTCTCAAAGGAGATGCATCAAAAGTTATTGGAAGATGTACTGCAATTATAAAAAACTTGGAGACACACAAGGAGAATGTTTGAATTTTAATAGTTAAGAAGGACAGTACATGAAAAGTTATCAGAAAAGCAGAACCACAAAGCAAAGGAAGAAAGAAAAAAGTCAGAGCCACTTCAATAAATAAGAAGATGCAAACTTTGTTTTAGATAAACAGGAAGCAGAAAGAATCAAAGACAGCGCTAAACCTGAATGTAACATTCAGGCTGGGCAGAAAAGCACCGTGAAAAAGCAGAGTACAAGGCTGCTATATATCAATACTTTGGTACTTGCATAGGAAAATATGTCTAGTTTACTCATTTATTCAGTCCAGGTAGTAGAACACAGCATTAAGTGGATGATTCAGGCTTCAGCTAGAGAAGAAAAGCTCCTCAGAAACGCTCCAAAGTGAGTTTGTAATTTGTTTAAGTAGCCTATAAAATACCTCATCTTATAGTAAGACAAATCATCCTTTTTCAACAAATCAAGTGAAAGGTAGCATTCTTGAAAATGAGAAGTGTTCAGAGGTAATTGCATCCACTGAGGAGGCATTGCAAAATGGAGGTTGGAAACTATCATACATATGCAAAGATCACTGAATGACTGCAAGAGAAAGAATTGTAATATGTTGAAGTCACTGTGGGTACTGATCCTAGGACAAGATATATTCTTAAGAAGAAGGTCCTTGTTTCCGTTTTTAGTGAGTGTTTTTATCTAAATCAAAGTTATAAGGAGCTGGTGACTATCCTGAAAACAATGAGGGTAAGGCAGGACGATGGTCTTCAATGGGATAGCATTTCATTGTACGATGCCCACTTACAACCCAACTATATCTAGGGATGACTGACTTATCATGATGAATGCTTTGTCAGATAAATGTAATAGTTCTTTGGTTGGGCAGCTAGGGTATTAGATCAGAAAGGGGCTGTGGATTTGGCATATTTGAACTTTGACAATGCATTTGATGCAGTAGCCAATGATAAGTAATTGAAAAGGGTTCAGAGCTGAGATACTGAGACAGAATAAGAGCACAAGGGTTTGTTAGCATAATGCTCTCTGTGAAGGAAAACTACATTCTTGATGGCTACAATACCCGGATGGGTACATTAGACCACAGATATTCATTCTTCATGATTTGCATACATTCTTATGAAGGTTAACTTAGGGTACAGCCTAACATAATATCATGAGTAAAAACTAACCAAGCAGTAGGACACAAAAGATAAAATTAGATGGACCCCACTTTGAGGAAAGTACCGAGGTGCATTGGGAACTACACTGCTCAATGTTAGGCTCATAGCAGCCTGAGAACTTCATTGTGGCTCCCTTCATATAGTCCAGAGAAGTACATCTCAGGTTGTTTATACTCACATGGACTATGACTGTCTCATAATGGTACTTGTGGTTTACTGATGAAAGGGCTTGCATTATCTGTTGGATCCTGGCCCCTGATATGCAACTGACCATAACTACTGCCTTAGACAGCCTGGAAAAAGAGACTTCTGTGTGTCTCACAATGGAGTCGCTTATAACCAAAATATTGGGTTGTGTAGTGGTCTGCTTTATGGGCTTATAGGTTGAAACACCATGAGATGTGGCTATATATATGTGTCTAGTTTTTATCTGTAGTGAATCTTAAAATGAAATGAAGGTCAGTTACACATATCAAGGATGTTAGCAATCCAGCATGTGTCTTGTGATTGTGCAGCTGGGGGTGGACATATACTGTGAACTATAACTGAAAAGAATACCAACCAATGTCTTCCAGTGAAATCGAATGTTTTTGTCTCTCTTTTATTAGAGACTTCTTCAGAATACAAACACACAGTGCTGTACAATTGTAGCTGACCACAATACTTATGTTTTTGAGGTATGTGGTATTTTATTCAATGATGCATCATATAATCTCACATTTAAGAACTTCATCAGCATTGCATATACAGGGATTGATATATGGCTTGAAAACTTACTATCTGAGAGCTTTATTGACAAAACTTTATACGAGTTTCTTATGGCTAAATTTCCTATATCTCTGGCAGTGTTTCATACTCTAAAAATTCACAAGGAATTCACTGACCTACCATACATGCTAATTGTTTCTTCACATGTTTCTAAAACTGAAGGCCTGGTCACATTGGTTGATGTAAAGCTAAAAGCATTTTTCATAGTGGCAATCATGTTTTTAGAGGCTCATGGCATTTTTTTAGAATATTTGACAGGTATAAACATTATGAACACACACTGTTGCTGACAGCTGATGTGAAAGATCTTTTTCTATTATCTCCCATGACATTGGTCTTACTTGGTTTCATGAACCTTTCTGACAATGCAGATATTTGTTTGCACAATGATGAGATGGAAATGATTTTAAATAACAATTTTATGTTTTTCAAGGGATAATATTTCTACCAGAAAAATACTGTGACCATGGGTGCAAAACATGCATCAGTTTATGCAAACATAGTTATGTGATACTTAGAGAAATATTTTGTCATTGATTGTCTATCCAAACCCAAAATATTATTATGTTTAAGATATTTGGATATTTTTTATTGTGAGATGGTGATGAGGATGAACTCATTTTTTTAGTCATTTGAATGTTACAACTGACATTTTAGAATTTATTTTTCAATATGATAAATGAACCATGATTTTTTAGACGTCAACATTTCCAAAAATTTAACTATGGGGGAAATTGAATCTAGCATCTATGGGAAGCCTGTCTATTCTAACAGTTTATTACAATTAACAGCCAATACCCTATGGCAAAGTTTTCATCACAGATCAATGTATTAGGCCTTCTATACAAATTTCAGATGAGAAGTTTATGAAAGAAGTTGATGTTCTGTCTTCATTGTTTTTGGAAAGAAGATATCCCAAGAAACAAAATCCACAATTTGGTGACTATAATTTCACTAGTCTGGGCAGTGACTTTCCACTATTTTGAACCAGCCTCATTCAGTTAGGAAAAACATATGTCCAGTATGAGAGTGTCAACATTACAACTGCTTTGAAAAGAATGACAGGTATTTAAAAAATATAATATGTCATAACTGGGACCTAACCACGAAGAATGGTCCTTGCAAACAAGTTTTGGTTGATGAGCCTTTATTTATATATAAAAGAAACAGTAATCTTAAAGATAAGCCTGATAATAATTTAATAAATCTACCTCCTATTAGGTAGTGTTAGAAAAATGATAAATGTGGCTGTTGCAGCTGATGTAAAATTATTGATGACACAGCATATATCTGTACCAGTATATAAAGGGATCATTGGTTGTATGGGACATTATACGTGTAGAAAAAAAGGTGTGGTTTATATCTCTTATACCTCTTGTGCACCCTGTTATAGTTTTTTATGTGGGGAAGACAGAATGCCCCATTAAAGAGTCTATATTAAATGAACAAAGTTTTATAACTTTGAGTACCATATAATCGACACTATGTGGTCGAAGTTATAAAACTTCAAACAGTTAAAAAAAAATAAAAAAAAGTAACCTGACGAGTTAAAGAAGGGGGCACCCCCTACACCCCTCATGTGGGGGCTGTGCCCCTCCACACCCCCGCTCTTTAAATGTACCAACTCCGAGATCTCACTACAGTGCAGTAAAGGAAAGTCTTCCCTTTACCGCATTATAGTGTGGTCTCGGAGTTGGTATATTTAAAGAGTGGGAGGTGTGGGGGGCTTGCCCCCCTGCCTACAACCCTTAGTTTAGGGTTTATTGTTTTATTTCATTTGTTTTCACTATTCAAAGTTTTATAACTTCGACCATATGGTGTCGATCATATGGTATTTGAAGTTATAAAACTTTGTTCATTTAATATAGACCCCAATTAAAGGATGTATGAGCACAATTATCATATAAAAAACAAAGATTCAACAAATGCCCTAGTAAACATGCACAACAGTTTAACAATTTCACAAAGTTCTTATTTTTTATATTGGAACAAGTTTCTTATCCAGTGTGATGTACAAACTGGGAAAATATGATTGAATATAAGCAGCTGTTGTGGCAACTGAGATTAAATTTCAGGGTATCTCTGGGTTTAAATGATTACATTTCTATTAATTGAGTTTCAAAACATGGGCTGCCAAACTATAAAAACATTTTTGGTATCTGTTTTTATGTATATTTATGTATATTATTTGGTATGTAACTTAAGTGTTTTGTCACATGATTTATTGGTCACATGACTTAGATCACATGGTTTATATGACTATTGAAAGGTTTGCACAACACTTTGTGTTTGTATTCAGAAGAAGTCTCTAATAAAATTGAGACAAAAGTGTTCAGTTTCACTGGAAGGCATTTGGCCAGCATTGCTTTTGTTTATGGTGGAAATATACTAACTTTAATCTGGACAACAGCTTTATTTCTGTAATACTCTTATGCCAATATCATTAGCACTAGAGGTTGCAGATGTCATGCCAATTCATTTCTCTGACGTTTCCCATCAATGTTTTATATCAGTATCTGTTTAAAAGTGAATCTTTCATCATTTTACTTATTTTGCTTTTACTTTTATTTTATTTGGAATGTTGTGGTTCACCGATGGAGGACTCAAGTAGTATTTTAGTTTCCGATAAAGAGTATTAACATCTGTAGGAAGAGTCATCATTATACCTACTTATTTAATTAATCCATTCCAATTCCTTTGTGTCACAGTAGCAGGTACTTTGTATACTTATTCAATTGACGTGAACTGGAATTTTGCATGAATCAGAAAAAAAAATGAACTTTGGTGTTCCTTCCATTTGTCACATACTGTGTGAATAATGCTTACATGTTCCATATGATGGAGTTATGCATTTAGTTAGTTTCAATAACTCAGCAGGTAGCACACTTACCTTTAGTACAGAAGGCTGTGGGTTCTATTCCCACACCAGGTAGTTACATTAATTTCTGGTACTGACACTGCAGTGCAGCATGAGAAGGGTAATATACTTCTGAGTATGCCATCCTTTGGATGAGATAATAAACCAAGGCTCCATCTGCCTGAGTTGGTGGTAGCTTATGTGGATATAAAAGATCTCACAGCACTTAAAAAAGAGTAGGGAATGTTTACTGCAGCAGACCTCTTAACCTCTTAGAGTAAGGAATCTAGACAAAGCCATAAAAAAGTGGTACAAATAAGCACAATTTTGAAATATTGATCTTACAAACTTAGAAAGTTGATAGAATAACAGGTTTTACATTAGCATGAACTTTCTGAAGGGTATGAAGTATAAAACTCAAATGTCTGTAGTTATTTCCTAACTTCAATCCTTAATGATTTGTCACTAATTTGTCAAACAGCCAAAATTTTATGAAAAACGGACCAAACATTTAAGGCCAAAATCTGGATATTCTGTGCAAATTTGTACAGTTGAGAGGTATGTTTGTTGGTGTCCTGACCAAATATTCCCTAGTTAGAATGAATATAATCTTGGGTCTCCCTTGAAAACAGGCCATTGACCTAGTTGGATTAACCCTGTCAATAAAGTCTAAATAAAAATACTTTCACTGTTGAACAAATTTCTTATTTCTTAACTATGTTTCTTTAAAACACTCGACAAATCACTATCCTTTCTCCTAATCTACTCTTCATGATGTTCCCTCTCTTTATACTACCCACTCCTTGTCCCATCCCATTCTCCTTTCTGATATATGTCATCTACCACCTTAATTCTCCCCCTCGCCTTTCTCCAACCATGACCTTTCATCCTCTAACCTGCCTATGTAATGTGCTCGACTCAGTTATTAAATTGGCTTTACTGTTAGTAATGTATACTCCGTATTCATTTGCCTAGTTATTCTTTGTACATAATTTCGGTGATGGTATGAACTCTATACTTTTCTCAGCATCTGAATCCACAGGCTGACCTTGAAAATGATCTAAGTGGATCAGGTTTCTACCCAGGTAACATAGACAAAAAATATATTGCATTTTTCATGTTCTTTCTGTTGAACACACCTAAACATAAACTCCTTTGAGGTCACTGTAATTTGACTGAAACTATACAAGATTTTGTACATAAAACTGTAGTTTCATGTTCCGAGCCTCATGACTCAGACAAGTTTTGTTGTCAAAGCAGACACCTTGCAGTCTTATTTAAATGACATGAACTGGAATTTTGAATTAATCACAAGGAAATGAAGCATAAGGTTCCTTCCCTTTGTCACGTACTGCGTGAATATTGTTACACATTCCACATGATGCAATATGAAGTAATACACATATCATTTCAGATAGAGATAGGCTGCGAATAACATGCAGTAAAAATATATATATATATATATATATTACTCTGCATCTGTGAGGCCAAGCGTAGGTAAATGAAGAGAGTGTGTTTTAATGAAATTCAGAGCACATATAGTATCATCCTCTATGAAAATACACCATCTTATCAACTGCAATTTTACTTGTTACTAGTCTTCTCTTTCTTAATCTTAAATGACTTTCAGTGTCTCAAAAGCAAGTCATGTTTTTTTTTTTTTGAAACAAGCAAAACGTCCTGTAAGATAGATACCTTCTTGAATTTTTTCAGAAGTGCAGTTAACTGTGGGATATCTTGGCTGCCTGAAAACATTATAAAACTGTTGCCCAGAACATATTCAGTTGGAGCATAAAATGAGTCACATTTTTGGGAGATTTTATGATGTAGCGATAAGATGACCATAAGACAGACTATGAATATCAGTGTAGGTTTTATTAATTTATTAACATTAGACATTTACTTCATGTTTCATGTTCTTTCTGTTGAGCACACCTAAACATAAGTATGGTATTTGAAAAGGAAATAGAAAAGGAAAAAATCTTAAGAAATATTAAATGGTGTATAATTTTGCAAAAGGGTAGATAAAGAAATAGATGCAAGGCTGACTTAGATGGCAACTTTAGGTTAAGAAAAATATTGCTTTTATTTTGAATGATCGGTGTTAAGAATTAGCAGTGATGTCTATTGATATTCAGTGACCTCACTATAGTACAATACATCATGAAGCTGAGCAAAGTCACGGTCGGTTTCCAAGTGTATATATATTAGAATTCACATGACTTTTTGTACTGTGCCAAATGCAGTCTCGGGTGTTTAGCACAATTGAAATTTTACAGTATGGACTAAGAAAATATCAAATGCTTTGGCAATAATGTGCATATCAAGGCTCGGTGATATTTAAGCTACAACCCATGACAGATGTGTAGCTATTCTGATGAAGTGCCATTTGTGATGCAGCATCAGCCAATCTAAGCTTAAAAAAGTAATAGGCAGACATTCATTACCTACATAGAAGCATGAGCATCATACACTAGCTGAAACCGTGGCCAAATGATGGACCACACAGTGATTTCAGAGTATGGCATTGGTTCTCCTATAGGTGAAATAACTTAATTGTAAATGCTAGGTGTGTAGAGTGTTGCTTGGTGTGACACTGGTTTTGCCAGGGAATAAACCTTGCCCTTGTTTGCTGTGTCCATAGAAATTTAATGTTACTACTGTAGTCTGTGCTTTATTTTTTTCTGTATCCTTTTTCTGAACCCCATACCTGCTGACCATCAAACAATCATTATTGTTTATTAATTTCCAACTCTGTGGGGAGAGCAATCCATGCTGCAACTGTTCTACAGGAAGTCATGAGAGATAGTCCATTTTTGGTGCTAACCCCACCCCAAATGGTTGAAAACCTGTGTATCCGTGGGTACATTCTAGGTTCTTCCCTTGATGGGGACATGCCTCCCTCATGCACACTCCATGAGGGTTGCTTTCGCTAGCTTGGGATCCTCACTCCCATGTTCCTCTATTCCTATGGCCACAGTTTGCCTAGAAATCTATACTTGCATGTGAACCTGTCAGCTCATTAGGACCACCAAAACAATCCCTCCCAGGAAGGGTAAGTTACTGTAAACCACTCACTTCCTCTGTTTCCTGCTAGCTCTTCCTCTGTCTTATCCACTTTCATTCTGAAATCATTCGGGTTGAAATCAGAGCTTTATCCATCTATGCCACAAAGATGTTCCCTGGAAATTTAATCATATCTCACAGGTGTGTGTGTATTGTGTCTGTGTGGGGGGAACATCTTTAATAATTTCCTTTCTTCTCCCAGTGGTATAGATCTGCTCCAGTTGCAGGATTCTGAAATCATCAGATGAGACAGAAGGGCTTCTATGAAAAACCTGTAGCCTCCACTGCCAGGCACTCACCAGGTTTTGTGTTTGTGCAAAATGTTGGCTAGTTACTGCTAGTGACAAGCAAGTTCTGCCTTTACAGTTAATTGCCTATTTTTATGTATATTCTCTACTTTTAATTTTTAAATTCTGTTACAACATTACTTTAAGTTATGCAGTTTTACCTCCACAGTATAAAAACATTCATATTTCATTATTGACAGGAAATCATTTATCATGCCTATAGCATGGTGACAGGTCCATCAATATCAGATTTTGTTATGGTGATACAGCCATATACTTCATCTGACTGTGTTTGTTATTTTAAATTGAAATCTCTCCTGCAATATAAACTGTAAGTGCAATGTGTACTTCTTAGTACTGTAAGTAGCTAAGGGACTTGGCTATTAGAGTTCATGAATGGATCTTTCACGTCTTAGTATTAGGGCCAGTTACTTCTGGACTCCCTCATGTCTTAGTACTAGGGCCAGTTACTTCTGGAAACCCTTATGTCTCAGTACTAGGGCCAGTTACTTCTTGAAACCCTTATGTCTCAGTACTAGGGCCAGTTACTTGTGGAATCTCTCATGTCTCAGTACTAGGGCCAGTTACTTCTGGAATCCCTCATGTCTCAGTACTAGGGCCAGTTACTTCTGGAAACCCTTATGTCTTAGTATTAGGGCCAGTTGCTTCTGGAATCCCTCATGTCTCAGTACTAGGGCCAGTTACTTCTGGAATCCCATATGTCTCAGTACTAGGGCCAGTTACTTGTGGAATCTCTCATGTCTCAGTACTAGGGCCAGTTACTTCTGGAATCCCTCATGTCTCAGTACTAGGGCCAGTTACTTCTGGAATCCTTCATGTCTAAGTACTATGGCCAGCTCTTTTTTATTATAACAAAATGTAAACCAGTTAACACAGCTATAATAAAAGCAGAATTTATTAGAAAAGGTTAAATGCTTTCATGCCAAAAAAAGGTGCTTAATCAGACCATAAAACCATCAAGCAGAGCAAACATTTAAATAATCAATTAATGAGTAAGTGCACATGCTCTTAAAACCGGTCTTAAAGGGACAACATCATTTAAACCCAAGCCCTTGTCAGCTTGTAACTGCAAAATTCACCTAAGTTCTGCACATTCAGTAAAATTAGAGACATCACCCCTTAAACTAACATTTAATAATTGTAACACCAACTAATGTAAAAGCTGTAGAACAATCTTAGGATGAATTTAATTTATTCTAACAATATGAATTTAGTTTGTGGTATTATTAAGAAGAACTGGTCAACATTGATGGTTGATGATGGTTTCAAGCAATTATTTGGGAACCAACCAAGTTTCTGTTTTAGGAATGCACCATCCCTGAAACGACAGTTATGTTACAGTAGACATTTTTGTCATTCCATCTCAGATAGAATAGGTGCTTTTGCCTGTGAGACATGTAATGGTTGCAGATATATATGTTCTATATCTCTTTTTATACACCCTGGGACTGGCCACAGTTCTAGGCTTAAATTCTCTGGGAACTGTAATAGTATTGATTTGGTGTATTTAGCTCAATGTGTAATCTGCAAATGTTTCTATGTTGGTAAAAACAACCATGTTCTGAGAGAATGTAAACTGGAACATGTCTATGATAGTAAGCAAAGGAAAATGTCTAATGCTTTAGCAAAACATGTACATACTACAGGGAATTAGGAGGTGTAGCACCCAGCAGGATAAAAACGCTCTCAAACTTAGCAAAAACATCTCAGAGGACAGATAAAGTTTACCAAAGCCAAACTTGGGGTAAATTTTGCCTGCTAGGAGAAAGACAAACAAGACATTCTTTGGCAATGTCTGCAACCTCAAGTGCAATACACAATTGTTTTCAGAGTTCATTGCTAATGGAGCCACCTATAATGAGCCAGAAAATACAGCACACTTACTGGAAGACAAATTCAGCTCTAACTTCAATCCCCCCCAATCTCACCTTAGAAAATACGATTAAATATAACTTCTCCTGCTGTCACTGGGGAACAGGTTCTCAATGCTCTCTCTAAGACCAATAACATGGGCCCAGACAATATCCCAGGTTGCCTTCTAAATAGCATGAAACACTGAATTGAAGCCTCCAAACTAGCTTTGTGCCTTATGAATGGAGGACAGCAACTGTTATCTCTCTGCACAAAAATGGGCTGTCTACAGACCATAAAAACTGCAGATACATAAGTCTCACTAATTTCATATGAAAAGCCATGTAAAGAATTATCATGGAAATGATCAATAATGCCATAGGTAAACATTCAGACACTTGACCCCACCCAGTTTGGTTTTGTCAAAGGGCAGGTCATACTTAGTCAACATGTTGGACTTATTTGAGGTCAACAAAGCTGTGGATGAGGGCAAAATGGTTCACATTGTCTACATTGACCTGGCCATGGCATTCAACAATACCCCACGTGGACATTGTTGACAAACTCAAGAGGATAGGTACAAACCCTTGTTACCCAGACAATAGCCAGCTGGATCACAAACAGGACCCAATAAATTAGAATTGGGGAGTTCACATCAAAAAGAGGCTACTCACCAGTGGAGTCCCTCAGGGATTGGTCCTGAGGCTGCTCCTTTTTGGCATCTACTTCCTGAAGTCAAGTCCAATGTCAAGGCCTCTGGCTGACCAAATTTGCAGAAGACTGCAAATTAGGAGCAGTCTCAAAGCCCCCACCAACACCAATGTTCTTCAGCAAGGGCTGATTGACAAATAACTGGTGGTAGATCCATGGACTAAAACTAAAGGTCAGGAAATTCATAATGGACTTTGAGATAATAGAATGGGCTTCAAGAAGTCATCCACCCCTGGCAACTACCATATTGAAAATACATCACTAAGAGTTGACCCATTAGTCAGGAACTTGAGGATACAAGTGGACAGTAATCTAGCCTTTGACCATTATGTGTCTACAGTAGTAGTAAATCATTCTATGTTGTGCAACTTATAAACAAAGCTATGATATCTATTTCCGAAGAGGTCATAGTTCCATTGTATTTGGCATAACCAGGTACATCCAACAGATGGAATGTCCACAGAAGTTCCTCACTAAAATCATACAGGACATAAGTCACATGGCCTATGTAGACCACCCCAAAGTCCTATTCTTGTATTCTGTCTCTTCAAGCTGTTGTGGGGAGATATATGCCTGGCACACAAGGCATTGTCAGACCCCATAATGACAGACTTCCTGCATATACTCAAAACAAACAGCAGCATAATTACCCATTCTAAAATTTTAAATCTTGCCTATGATACAAATAGGACCTGCTGGAGAGACAGGTGTGTATCCCAGAGACTACCCCTTCTATGAAATAGGCTCCCCATCCACGTGAAAAGAGATCTTCCATAACCCAATTCAAGTGTAACATGGACAACTGGATGCAGAACCTGAAATTCTAATGGACACAGGCAGCCTGTAATTTGCTCATCTCTCAAGCCTCTACTTACAATTCCCAAGGGTATTAGAACTTGTTAGAGATTTGGGATGCATGGTTATGCTTAAAAATCCCCCAGTGGTCATTGGCCTAGTAAACACCTATGAATCTACAACAATCACTCTTCCAGGTGTATGTAGCCGCTTTCCTTGCAATGATGTAGTACCCTGGATTATTTCTATAAAAATATATTAGGTGTAGTCTGGTATGTTTGTAGTGTACCTGTCTTTGTGGTTGTCCTTTTTCTGATGGCACTTTGCACGCATGTTGAATATTTATACTATCTCTAAGTACACTGCTGACTTGGCAGATTGCAGTTTGCATCATGGTGAGCTGCATGTCCATTGTTCCTGAAGCTAGGGTGCCTTCTGTGTTGAGTCTGCATGTCATCCCTGTGTGCACATGGATCTCCTCTGGTTGCTACAGGAACCCGGGCAAGGTGCACAGCAGAACTGAATTGCTCAGAGTGATACAGAAAGTGTTATGCAATTAATAGCCAATGGCTAAAATAAGAAGAGTGTACAAATGTACATCTAGCAGTCATAAGCATTCTGTAACATTACTTCTGGATATGGTAAATGAGGCAGACTTGTAGCTAGGTCCAACAGTGCCCTGTGCCAGTACCTCAAGCCAGCACCTTACCACTCAGCCCTTCAAGTGAAAAGCAAAAAAATAAAAGACTTAGCCAGCTAGCTATTCTACTGAAGAGAAAAACACACACATACACATACACATATACACACTTAACAGTAATAAGCCAATATTCATCCCATCAGCTTATTTCAGTAAGATCCATGCCGCCACAGCTCCTCCAGTGAACAGCAAAATAAAAAAACCTGAAAACAACGAAAACTCAGAAGCGCGAAATTCAAAATCTCACACACCGGAGATTTTGAATTAGCGCTTCTACTCCACACACACCTTCCTCCCCACACACAAACACAAGCTTTCTACTACATAAATGCAGGGGGGCAATCCCCCCTGCACCACCCATGGGGGGGCTGCACCCCTCACCCCCCACTTAAATAGTCTAACTCCGAGGTCGCACTACATATAAACACACACAAAACACCAGCACACAAGCTACATTCTCCTCGCACATGCACATCACAGCAACAAAACACACTAACACACACCACAGCCCCTACCCAAAACCCTTAACAAATAAACACTTAACCTGAATCCACAACCACAGCGAAACACCAGAAGTGCTAATACAAAATCTCTGTTGTGCGAGGTTTTGAATTTCGCACTTCTGAGGTTTCATTGTTTTCAGGATTCCACTTTATGGGCTCAAAATACTGAATTTCGATATTTCAGTATTTCAAGCTTCTAAAGTGAATCTATATATATATATATATATATATATATATATATATATATATATATATACACACACACACACACACACACACACACACACACACACACACACACACACACACACACATGTATATATCATTTTTTCTTTTAAACTGTAGCAAGCTACTTGCTGCAAACATAGCAAACAGTTGCGACAGTTTATACCCTGCCTGCACAGAGTGCTATGGCGTTCATGTTTTACAAAAAAAAAAAAAAAAACTTGTTGTATTAAACTGTAACAGTTACAGCAGTTTAGACCATACACAGAGCACTGCAGTACTCAGGTTTGACTGCAAATGCAATAATGGTTTTAAAAGCTGGTACTGCACTAAGGAATGATTTGGATGATGGATGACTGAGCGCACCCCCCTAACTCTTTGTGGCTGGGACCATTGCCCCTCTCATACCACCCTAACTGTGTTTCTGAAACTGGGGGGCAATTCTTAGGTGCAAGGAATATTGTACAATTGTCAGTTGCACACCGAATGTGGAGTATGGCAAGGGCATCTCCTCCAAAAGTGAACAATGCTTTACAGTTGTAGCTGGGGGGAAGTAAATGTACTTGCATTATACTGGTACTTGGTACCAACAATAATGGGGAGGAGACAGAAAGAGGGAGAAGGATTTACTGCATAAAGTTGTGGGAACCGACTCTGGTGGGGTACAGCATTTGGGTGAAGTTACTTATATTTCTAGAGGAAGAATGACAAGTGGGTAGAATGTCAAGAGTTTCTGTTAATAATACAACTAAATGGAGTGCATAGAGAATCCAAGAGAGGAGGGTTTGTTTGTACATATGTGCGTGCATGTGCAAAATAGTGTGTGCATACAAAATGTGAGTGTGTGTGTGTGTGTGTGTGTGTGTGTGTGTGTGTGTGTATAAATATATATATGTACGGCTATACTTCTATACTTTCATTCATCAAACGGCCACATAATCGAATTGCACAACTGTGATAGCAATTTAATGAAACTTCTGTATTTTGAAACTGAAAATAATGAAATATGTACTGTGCATGTCCGAGAACACTCGGACTTTCTGAATTCAGATTGGACGGGAAACACAATGGCTTCTTCATTAAAACTAGAATATACATTTTACAATGTTTTGATGAGATCGTGGTGCAGTGAGTATTGCAAAATTACCCTTTTCTCCACTCTAGTGCAATCTTAGAGTTGGTATATATAATTAGCAGGGGTGTGGGCATAAATGTTGAAAAGTGTATATTGTAGTTTTAATGAAGTATTTCAATGCAGAAGCCATTATGTTTCCTGCAGAATCTGAATTCAGGAAGTCCGAGTGTTCTAGGACATGCAAAGAAGTGCATATTTATTTATTTTCAGTTTTGAAATAGAGAAGTTTTGTTAAATTGCAATTACGGTCTGTTTGTCTCGACTATGTGCAATTTGATTATGTGACCTTTTGATGAGTGAAAGTAGATCCATATATACATGGGGTCACTGTGTTTGATTGTACATTAATTATATGAATGTTTAGTTAGGATTGTTTTGTCAAGCTGCCAGTTCATTGCAGAATGCTGGCATTTGTTTTGTGGGTTGCTAGGAATTTTGTCCTTTCCTCACTATTTTGAGATCACTGACTTGGTATGCAGAATTAGCAGGATGTCTGCAGGGTGGAGCCTCCACATGTGGCGTGCAGGATGTAGTATATACCAGTTTAGTGAGTTGCCAATGTAGTGTCATGCAATTGTATGTGTGTAAATGTAAAAAATATATATATATATATATATATATATATATATATATATATATATATGGGTCTAGGTTAGAAGATCAACAGCCGATATAACCGACAACGGATTAGCGGGCGCCAGATGATCGACACTCGGAAGACCGACGCTACGGATGAACATGCCGACGCCAGGGATAGTGAGTTGGAAAGAAGGCTGTGTGAGTATGCGGTGGTGACGGACATTAGGGTGCGAGTAAGGTAAGTGTGGATAGTGACAGTCTGTGGGGATAGGGGTGGGTTAAGTGAGTTAGGGTTAGGGCGCGGGTTAGGTAAGTGTGCGGTAGTGGTATTTTTGGGTTAGGGGTTAAGTGAGTTAGGGTTAGGGCGCGGGTTAGGTAAGTGTGCGGTAGTGGTATTTTTTGGGTTAGGGGCGGATTAAGTGAGTTAGGGTTAGGGCGCGGGTTAGCTGAGTGTGCGATAGTGACGGACCTTAGGGTAAGGGCTTGGGTTAGGGTTGTACATAGTTGTGTGTGTGAGGTTTAGTGTGGGTTTGTGAGGATTTTGGTGTGCTTGTGTTCTGTGTGTGGTTTTTGGATAAGGGGATGTGTTTTGTTAGTTGATTGTTGTTATTGTGGTGTGTGCAGTGTATGGGGTTTCGTGTTTGTGGACCGTCGGTTACTTGTTTGTCGAGCATGTGAGGTGTCGTGTTTATGGTTTGTCGGTAATGTGGTGTCAATGTTTCTGTTGTCGGTGAAAGTGGCTGTCGATCTTATGACCTAGAACCATATATATATATATATATATATATATATATATATATATATATATATATATATATATATATATACATAACTACTGCTGTGGTAACATGCTACCAATGGACAATGTTAAGGGGTTGTTTATATACTTACACCATTCCTGACGACACAGTGACTTGGGGAGTTGGGAGGGCTGTACCATAAGCATGGACATAATCTTGTACTAACAAGATTATTGAGAGTTGCATTTTTTAATGCAAGAAAGGAGGGCATTCATTTATCAGTGCTGTGTCAGTTTTGTATGTTCAGTTATACTGTATACAACCTACACTATGTAAAACAAAAATTTCATTAATGTTATCCGTAGTTGTTTTCGTATTAATAAATAAGCTTTTATATTTCAAATGCAAGTTGAAATCTTTTACAGTACCAAGAAGATTTTTAATTAGGCATGTAAAATTGCATTATTGCAATAAATAATTATTTCAGTCAGTGACTACAGTCATTGGAATTTCATCTTGAGAAAACAGCTCTGATATGTCCCTGATTTTTAAGGATGTTCCTGATTTTGTGTTAAAGTCTTGCTCTGTCCTTTAGAAAAGGTGAGATTTTTGAGGCTAAATGAGGAGGCTTATAGTCATAAAATTATACCAGATATTACAGTTCTAGAGTGAGCACAGTAGTGCAATGAGTAATATTGCCACATCACAGCAAAAGGTTGTCTAATTCAGTTCTATGCAAGGATGCCTTTTTTTTTTGCTGCATGTTATCCCTGTATCCATATGGATTTTTTTTGGTTGCTCAAATTTCTTCCCACCTTCCATAGACATAAAGTGCATTAACTGGTGACCTCCCAACTTGGCAGCAGATGTGTAGTGTGTGAGTGATTGCACATTTTGTGATAGACCAGAGCACTGTTTAAAATAAGCCTCAAGTCCTTGTACCAACTGGTTGCTGTGTTATGCTTCGGCATCCCTGCAGCCCTGTAAAAGATAAAGCAGGTTATCAGAAAATGAATGGCTTATACACACAGACTTTTTATTTATCAGAGACTTTTTGCTACTTGAAATTTTTGCTCTGTATTAACATTTCAGTTAGATGGAATACATGTCATATTGTGGAAAGTTAAATGCATTCTGATGTTCCAAAAAGTTTGGCACCACTTGTTTGTGTAAGTTCTGCTTGTAGGATGTTGACATCATTTGGGGACACAATGACTGTACCCAGTTTGCAATCATCAGCAAACTTTGTCAGCCATAGGCCTTATGTTTTAGCCTGTACATCAGAGAAGTAGATTCCAAACAATAGGGGCCCCAGCACCGATCCCTGTGGACAGGGTCTGCTGGTGGAGGTACAATCACCTATTATGACTGTGTGCATCCTATCGGTGAGCCAGTTTGCAAACCAACTGACAATATACAGGTTGATCTCCACTTGGATGAGTTTATCAATGATGCCTGAGTGGGGAATAGTGTCAAAGGTCTTGACCAGGTCCAGGTAGGCAATATGCACGGATTTGCCTTCGTCCAGGGCTTTGGTGACTGTCGCAAAGAAGTCCACCAAGTTCAAGAGGCAGGATCTCCCTTTAACAAAGCCAAACTGGGTCAGATGAAGCATTTGGAGGTCTCCTATATCTTTGTTGATAAGTTCCATGATTATTCTTTCCATAGCCTTGCAGATTGGGCTGGTCAGACTCATGAGTCTATAGTTCTCGGCATACATTAGACTCAGATTTGCTGAATCTAGACAGTTTGTCATTATCTGAGCACTAAAACCAGTCATCTTACATTAAAAGGGTCCCCTGCACCCTTGTGGTGGAAGAGTGTAGCAAAGGACCTTAAGAGTTGGAGATTGTTGGAATAAGGCTCAGTATTACCAGATGAGTTGTAAACTGGCTCACCGATTGAATACACACAGTCAAAATAGGGGACTCTGCCTCCGCCAACATCATGGGCTAAAACTCAATGCAAAAAATGCATTATCATCTCTTTTGGCAAGTTCATCATCCCTGCAGATTACCACATTAATAACAACACCCTAAGTACGCAATCAGTGCTATGATATTGGGCACACAAGTTGGCAGCAACCTTTCTTTTGACCACCACATTTCCACAGTGGTAAGAAAGGCTTTCTAAATCACCCACCTCATAAGTAAGGGCATTGCATCCAGAGAAAAAGAGGTTATAACCCTTCTGTACTCCTCATTGATCAGGCCAATAATAGAGCACTATTGCTACCTTTGGTATGTACCTTACCAGGCACCTGCAGCAACTGGAAAGACCTGAAAGGTTTCTTACAAAGAAAGTGCAGTGTCTTTAGCATGTCATAGGTTGACATTGAAATCACTGTCACTATACAAAGCAATCCCAGATCCTGGCCTAATGGAAATGCTGCACATTCATAAATCAAATGGTATAAGATGCAATCACTATAGGGAACTCAGCCTAGTATGTTACATCAACAGAACCTGCTGCAGAGACAGATATGTCTCACAGAGGTTACTTGTCCTCTGGAACAAATTTCCAATTCAGGTGAAACAGAGCCTCTTCCTGTCCCTATTTAAGTGTCATTTGGATGATTGAATGGGAAACCACAAATTCACCCCGGGAGTTTTGCCTGTGTCCTTCTTGGACAGGGCCAGTAATCGTTGACTTAGTTCGCTTAATACCTTGATATTCTTGGGAACAGGGGTTGGACTTGGCTTAGCTTGTAAGGGCCCTAGGGCCATTAGCCTAGTAACTTCCTATGATCCTATGATTATATACACTGAAAAAAAATAATTTATTTATTTTTATTTGTTCTTTTCAGAAAAATAATTTATTTCAATCTGTGGTTGGTATTGCTATGCACACCATAAAATAAATTTATAGGAAGTAGTGATGTGTAGAGAACTTGCCCTTTTCCAAGCTCCTTACTTTTAATTTTTTTTTGTATAACTGAGCCTAATTTATCTAACTGCTGATGTTTAGCATTCTGTAATTGCAGATACAGTTGGACTGGTCATTTAATTTTTGGTCCTGTAAATGGGATACTAATGATGGGATCCCATGAAAGAATACGTGAATCAATATGGCATGACTGTTGATAACAGAATCAATAGAGGTTACCACACTGACCATCTCCATGGCCTACTGTCCCAGAATCAATGCAGAAAAGTGTAAAGGGCACACCAAATTTACTTGTATCATAGTGCATTAGTCCATGCATTTCTGCAGTTTCTGCAGCCCTGGCCTTGAAGCAGATAAAATACAGTGGTAAATTTCAGTAGAGCATTTAATCAGTTGCCATTTTATATACACACTAGAAGCTATGTGGTACAGTGCTAACAAAACAGACACTTGAGAAACTGAATTGGGGAACACAGAAATCCTATATATGAAGACTGCCTGCAACTTTCTGTTATACCTTTCCCCTGTAAGGCACACTTTTAGATAAACCCTCTTAGCCTCTTTAAATAAAACTGGCTTTTTGTCCATTAACTGGCGAGAGAGAGAGAGAGAGAGAGAGAGAGAGAGAGAGAGAAAGACAGAGAGAGAGAGAAAACAAGATTAAATAAGATTGCAGGAATATACTTGGGTAACCACCCTAAAGGACCCTTTTATGCCTAGCCATGGTTCCCAGAAATATTAATAAGGTATCCATTGCATAAGTTATGTGGGGGGTATATAAAGTCTGACTTGAGTGGCTGAGCATTTACAAGCTTTTTCCAGAGAAAGAGCAGCCTCTGAGACACACACCTGTTCCTCATACTTGTCCTATTTATGTTGTAGGCTAGGTTTAGGTCTCTGGCTTAGGTGTTTCTGGTACTATTCCTGTGTAACTGGACCATTAAGACTGAACTGGAGTATACTTTGCAGGCCAGGAATAGGTCACCCATCAGCAGTCTATAGGAGACTGAGTAGAAGTATAATGCTTTGAGGCAGTATGTATAGAACCTATGTTTTGTACCATGTATTCTTTTTGTGAGGAGCATCTCTGGTCACCCTACTTCATGGAAATTCCTGGTCAGTTAAATGCCAAAGGGTACGCTGTACTCAACAACTGGTCTTATGCAGGCCAAGTACAATGGAATAATGACATATCTGGACCTGGATGCCATACCCTTGCTAATTAAGTTATGTAACAAGGAATGGTTTTCTTACTATTGTACACACATAATGTCAGAGGTTAAGTCACTGTCTACATGTGAAGCCAAATGCGTAACTACTGGTCTACTCTTATGGGTGTATTATCAATATAGTCATATCCAGAGGTGGCTGTTTTATTGAAGTATACTATTATTCACTTCTTGGCATTGAGTTTAGGATCATGACTCCAGCAGCAGTTATTAGACTGTGTCAGGACCTCTTGGAGGATGTTTGTGTCTTGGGGGAACTCAATGACTTAATTTGAAACAGTCTCTGAATTTTGTCAGTCAGAGGCCCTGAGGGACTCTGCCACTGACTGGCATTTTTTTTGGAGATAGACTCCACTATCTTAACTTCTTGGGTCCCATCTTTGAGGCAGTTGGATATCCAGTGGGCAGTATAAGGGTTTAATAACCTAATTCAGTTAGCCTGCCTACAATGCCTGAGTGGGGAATTGTGCTGAATGCTTTGGCCATGTCAAGGTAGGCATATGACATCCCCACTCTGGGCCAGTAATCAAGGAACCTGAATCCTCACCACTGACACTGGAGAGGGACGTTCACTTGGAACAAAAATGGACGCACCCAGTATTTCCAGATGCAGCTCTGTGCATCAAGCACAATTTCCCCTAAAAGCACACAAGGAACACACTCAGTCCATGGTCTGGATTTCTCTATCTATTTCCCTCCAGGTCCCCAATAAGACTCCCCACTGGCATAGCTATAGAGCTGAGACCTTAGTCAAGTGTCCAAGCAAAGTTCTCCAGCACCCTCTCTGTGAGACCAGTGCTTTGTGTCCCTACAGCTGACACTCACATTCTTTGAGATTTGATTTAGACACACACACACACACACACACACACACACACACACACACACACACACACACACACACACACACACACACACACACACACACACACACACACTCACACACCTTGTAAAGGCTGTCATAGATTTACTAGCTATGCCCTCTTCTGCCCAGACTATAAGGTAGCTACACGACCACCAGACACTCCAAAGCCAGCTACTCTAAGGCTCTTGAAAGACTACCAAATTATACAGAGTGAAATTAATATTAATACAAATGGTAGCTTGGCCAAAAGCAGGGCTTGCAGGAGTGGCCAGAGTTGTCACCAAATATATATAACTACTCACAGAGATTAAACTATTCTCTAAAATTTAAATATATTTAATAATAATAAGAGAACATAAAAATCCTAAATATGGATTTACAATAAACACCGCAGTTTCAGTCACTGGAAATATCAAAATAACCAGATGAATAGATTCACACACATACAGTAAGACAGTAGTTAACTAATCTCACTATATTTTCCTGACTGATTTAAAGAATTACTATTCCCTGGTCAGTTACTAGAAGAAGGAAAGATGAAGTAGGTGAGGGAGTCTTTCTTTGTCAGGATCCAAGAACAGACTGCAATGAGACTTCAGTCTCACCTAGTATTAAAATATCCTTTTTAGTGATAGATTACAGAATGTCATCACACACATCTGGTCATCTGACTTCTGGTTCCCATGCTACCCCCCTTGACTAGAAGCTGCCAGGATTTAGCAAGTTTCAATAACACACACACACACACACACACACACACACACACACACACACACACACACACACACACACACACACACACACACTTACTTGCTAAGATCTGCTGCAGCTCATGGAAGTCATAAAACAATTTCAAACCTCCATCCTTCCAGAGTAGCAATTAGTTCACCCCAAAGACAATGCAGAAAGCTTCCCAGTACAGACTTTTTGTCTCTGGCTGCATTGAAAACTGCAAGATAGAATCTTTATGGCCTAAGCCAGTTAATTTAATTTGAAACTATTTTCAAAGTTAGGTGGATTGAGGTTAACCTCTTTTATTCCAGTATTTTCTGTTAAAACATATGCATTTAATCAGTTACAATAATACATGTGTATGTATTTCTTTTTCTGTCCAGGAGGGCAAGCCATTGGTGCATTTTTAACACAAGCAGCTTTACAAATACATTTTTCAACACAAGAATCTGTAAAAATCAGTTTGATATACAAATGACACATAATTCTTTACAAAATTCCAGCTAGCTGTGCTAGCATATGTTACACATCCACTGCCTACTTCTCCTGGCATAGCTGGCAATACCTCACATCATCACAAGGCTGCATGCACCTTTTTGCCCTCATCTATTGTTTTATGTGACCTTCTCAAAGAAGTTCACCAGTCTGATTAGGCATGATCTTCCCTTTATGAAACCAAAACTGAACTAGATGCAGTGTCTGAAGGTTTTCCATGTCATTATTTATTATGTCCATGACAATTCTTTCCCTGGCCTTGCATATGACACTGGTCAGTCTGATGGGTCTGTGGACGGCCTGTCTTTGTGTAGTGGGATGCCAGTTGCAGTCCTCCATTCACTTAGCATGAAGCTTGTTTGGAGGTTACAACTGAATAGTGCTTCTAAATCCCCAAAAGGTCATGTATCATGCTATTAAGGAGATACACTGTGATATTGTCAAGTGTTTTTTTTACCTTGGAGAGTGAATTGAGAACATGTTTCCTGGTGATAGTTGGGGGAGCTATGGTTGGTTGTATTTTAGAGAGGTGTTGAGGGAGAAAGCTGGGTAAAATTGAAGTTGAATTTATTAGCCAATAGGGCTGCAATGTCCTCAGGCTTAATATAGGTGGCTCCATTTACAACTCGTTCTGCACATTGTTGTGTATTGCTTTTGAAGTTTTGGACATAACTGAAGAATTCTTTGTGGTTGTCCTCAGGCAGAGGCTACTTTTACATCATATTTGGCTTTGATTGACTTAATTAGTTGTTTATTTAGGATGGCACAGTGACACAGAGGATAGTGTTGTTGCCTCAGAGCAAGAGGTTCACTGGTTCAATTCCTGGCTCCTCCCTATGTTCACGTGGGTTTTCTCCAGGTACTCTGGTTTCCTTCCACATTCCAAAGACATGCAGTAGGTGGACTGGACACTCTAAATTGGCCATAGGTGTAAGTGTGTGGTGTTGAAGAACTACCATGGCAGGGCTAACCATCCAGCCATGTAAACCTTGGCTCTAGATGATTGTCACTGTTGAAGTGACACCCCGACCCCATGTGCAAAATTGGAAAAGGGGTTGATGAAGGAGTCCTTACCTTAATAGATATTGCATTTCCTAATTTTGTCCAGGATTTTCTTCCTTTTCTTATATAATCTGTTGATGCTGTGATTCCAAAAGGATGGATTGTTTTGAGTTTATTGTGCATTAATTTTGGCTAGGTACTGGAGCTTCTATACAGCCATATTTAGGATGATAGACAGTTTGTGGATGACTAGATCTAGGCAGCAGTGTTCATTGGATTTGGGGGGAGGGCCTTGAAATTTTGCCAGGGTAGGAAATTTGCACTGGAATAATTTCTAAAAAATCCAGTGTTACCAGGTACTCCAGTTTAATTTTTATTTCAAAGGAGACAGCATTATGGCTTGATCTGACTTTTATGTTTATAAAGTCCAGGCACCTCTGAGCCTGCATGTTAGGGGTTGTATATGATTCACAATTTATAAGTGGGGTAGTTAATGTTACCCATGAATATATTGTTGTGTTGAATGAAGTGTGTCTCCAACATGTTTATGCACAATGGGTTTCCTGGGTCATAGAGGGGGACCAATAGCTTGCAAGGATATGTTAACGGACCTCTCCTCTGGAAATTTGGGTGTGGAGAAGCTCAAGCACTTCATACTGTTTGGCAAGCCTTGAGGCATTTGTTTTAGTGATAAAGTGAGAAAAGTCCATCTTTTATCCATTCCTGTGCAGTATCAGGTATAAATGTGTGGAAGGCATTATAGCCATGCACTGCCAGGGTGCTCTCTGTGGCTTTGAATGATGTCTCAGTAACTGCACAGATGTCTACATTCTCTAGGGCAAAAAGAGCTTGCAGGGTGTGGACTTTTGTGTTTAGATCCCTAGTAATGAGATTTAACAGCTTTGTATTTTTTGGGGGCTGGTTTTGCTATGTTTGAAGGTTTATCAAGTTGGCAATGCCTTAAAAATACACTATTGTCATCTCTAAGGTTTTAGCCTATATTCAAAATTTAGAGAGGTCAGGTGCACACCATCCCTGACAAAGCAAAGTGGTTTGTCAACTATATCCTCCAAGGCTGAAAAATATTCTACCTGATTCAGATTGCACACTGGTCTGGCACAAATAGTCTGAGGTGATACTCTTAATGTCTTGTCATGAATAGTTCCTGTGTTGCCCTAATAGGTGAAGCAAAACTAGGAGTGATGAAGTTCAAATCATGTTTCTAAAGATCACTGTTGTGAAGTTATGGCACCATTTCAAGCAAGTTTGCTGTTTTTAGGAATCATAGGCTCATAGGTATTTATTAGGCTAACAAGCCCAGGGGGGCTACTTTAGCCTAATATGCTTCCCAAAGGTGAGAATCAAATTCTGTGCTTTGCATCTGTTAAGGGAGACAACGTAACCATCAAACCTCAACACTCATTTTGTCTTAAAAAATACTTAACATCAAATCAGGATGGAGAGATATATAGCCTACCCCAAATGAACATCCATTTGTTTTGACAGTCACCAAATCAGACAGTTCAGTATCATAATCATTTGAACTGGACCTGAATTGTAGAGCAAGTGAGATGCAAGGTAGTGATGAGTTAGTATAACCACCATCATGCCTTTTAGCAGCCTCTAGAGACCACCTAAAATGTATTTAGGGCTGGCAAAGATAAACATGTGTAGGCTGCCTAGGTGGATGGTTGCTGCTAGTCCTCAGCTGTTCTCCATGGAAAGCACTGTCATAGAAAGAAGCTGCATTTAAGTGGTGGGAAACAGCTGAGGGAAGTTAGTTTCAGTAGTTTGCTGTTGTCACCCATAACATGTGATCTCTCTCATGGTCCTGGTTGAATGGTAGTCAGTTTGGGAGCTATCCATGACATTCTGTTGTGAGATATTGGCAGTGCCCTTGAGACTGCTCCAATATGTTGGTAGTATTTTGGGATACAAAGATACTGACCTTGGGAGGTCTAGTGTACTTTGTGACTGCTATCTTCAAGTGATTTTACTGCAGTTGGAAAAAATGGTGCTTCCACAAAGAATATTTTGGTTATACGCAATTATATGTATATTTTTGAATCAAGTAACAATTCTGTGTGATGCATACTTTTTTTGTATTTGGAAAAACATTTTGTTTATAATTATGATATGTTTAAAACTGTTTTATTCAAACACTTTGCTCGTGATGCATTTCTTATGGTGGGTGAGAAAAATATTATTAAAGGAATATATTGCATTAATGAGATTTGTAAAGGTATAACATTTAAAAATGAAGACAGCAGAGATTTGAACATTATCTAAATATAGAGCAGAAGTGGTATAGAGTCAGCCTGAACTCAAAGGCTGTACGCTTTGTTAGTTAATGATAGGTTAAGAGCCGCCTATCTTGACATACAGCATTTACTATTATGAGAAGATGGTTAATATCAGTCTATGATTTGACTACATTTCAATAAGATTATGAAAAACAGGCAAAAAAATACGCTCAAAAGTCTGTTCTGAGGGGTTATTGTAAGATCATTTTATAAAAGGTTTTTGAGGCAAACAGAGCTGTTGTAAATGAACACTGATGGTTTTCTGTGCTTTGTCACATGTCATCAGTGCTGAGACCACAGCCAAGTGCTTTCAGAAACTAATTTGTGATTCAGGCAGATCAAATGTTTAAAGATATTGTGCTAGTAACCCTGTTATTACCTATTAGGGTTGCTATAATTTAGGAGATACAGAATTCATAAACATCTGAATGCCTATCTTACATATGATGCCCCTGTTCTTATTTCTGTGCAGGAAGGACTGTCAGGTACTAAATGTACAGAAAGCAGAGCACATAAGGAACATGACTAATATATTGCACTGGCTGTGCATGTCCAGGCTGATTCAGGTGACACTTTCAAGCATATATTTTACTTTTAGGCCCTTGATATTGTTCATAAAAGTTATCATGGGGAAATTTGATAATGAACTGTTCGTCAAGAATGAAATATAAACTTAGGGCACAAGATACTTAGTCTAAGCATGGAAAGGTAAGAAGCTAATTGAAATGTGTTGATGACTGGTATGCTCATCTTATAATTAAAACTGGCTTTTAAAATGCTCCCACAGACTGAAGGAGGACTGTTATCTGGAATATTTCTGAGTGAGTTGTTCAGTATAATAAAATTTCTAAGGATATGGTCTGTATACAGCTTATACAAACTGTTTTCCTGAGGATACACAACAGCGTATATTTATTTACCCAGGTATTCTGTCTTTTTTACATAGACCACTGTGGTTGGACTTATTTTAGTGCTTTTATATCAGTTTTTGAATTATGTAATCATTTTAGATGGAGTGGGTGGAGAAGAGTGTCAGGAGTGATTTGTGACAGATGAGTACCAGTAAGAGTGAAAGGGAAGGTCTACAAGAGGGTAATGAGACCAGCTATGCTATATGGGTTGGAGTCAGTGGCACTGACAAAAAGGCAGGAGTCAGAGCTTGACGTGGCAGAGTTGAAGATGTTAAGATTTACACTGGGTGTGACGAGGATGGACAGGATTAGGAATAAGTATATTAAAGGGTCAGCCCAGGTTGGAAGGATTGGAGACAAAACTAGAGAGTCAAGCTTACATTGGTTTGGACATGTGCTGAGGAGGGATGCAGAGTATATTGGGAAAAAGATGCTAAGGATGAAGCTGCCAGGTAACAGGAAAAGAGGAAGGCCTAAGATAAGGTTTATGGATGTGGTGAGAGAAGACATGCAGGTGGTTGGTGTGACAGAGCATGATGCAGAGGACAGGAAAACATGGAAACAGTTGATCTGCTGTGGCGACCCCTGACGGGAGCAGCCGAAAGAAGAAGAAGTAATCATTTTATGAGATGAGTCTTTAATAAGGACAGAGCTGCTTGTATACATTTTTATGTAAGGAGTAGTCAGATAATAGTGGAATGGTGTCACTCTTTACCCTGTGCATTGGGCAAAAACATGGAATGAATAGATTTCACTTAAGAATAACCACAAAACTGGATGAATGTGTCATTGGTGAGTCATCTAAAGCACAAATACAGCCATTTAGTTAGGCTTTTAGGGTCATTCAGATATACAGCTTTGCATCGAGTGGTAGGATTATTTATTTATTTATTTGCATTTGTTTACTGGGAAAGTCTGACTGGGCTTAAAGGCCTCATTTTCAGCTGATGCCCAGGGAGAAAAGCTCCACAAGTAACACAAGATAAAGTTATGAAAATGATTAATACATTTAATAATATTAATAAAGGATGATAACTGTTATTACAAAAATTCCATGGTTTATTCAGGTAATGTTACAGGAAACAATTAATACACTGAACAATAATTATACTGTTTCTCAAATAGTTATATGACAAGAAAATAAAAGTATGTATCGATAAGAAGTACAAGCATAAGCATGTTAAGGTTTGAGCAATATAGTTTAAAAGAAGCCAATATCCTGGCAGATCCATTCAGTGCCAACTTCACCCCCCTCTCACCCCCTAAAGGGCCCATCTCAATATGGAAAATTGCCAAATTCCAGTAATAACAGCCACACAGGTAAAAAATGCACACTCCAAATCTAAGAATACAGCATCCATGGGACCAGACGACATCCCAGGCTGTGTACTACATGAACTACAAAATGAACTGGCACCTCACCAAAATGCCATGTTTAATCATAGCCTTACCTCAGGTTTCATGCCCACTGAGTGGTGCACAGCTACAGTTATCCCACTCCACAAGGGGTGATCCACCTTGGATCCTGGGAACTACTGCCCTATCAGTCTGATGAGCCTGATCTGCAAGGCCATGGAACGTTTTATCATGGACCTTATAAACAAAGACATTGGCAACCTTCAAACACTGGACCCCACACAGTTTGGGTTTGTGAAGGGCTGATCTTGTCTCCCAAACCTGATTGACTTCTTCAAATCAGTCTCCAGAGCTGTGGACAAGGGTAAGGTGGTCTACACAGCCTATCTGGACCTTGCCAAGGCCTTCAACTCCATCCCCCACTCTGGAATCTTAGATAAACTTACTAAGCTGGTCATTAATCCCTACATCACTCGATGAGTTGCCAACTGGCTTACTGACAGGACCCACACTGTAAAAGTAGCCAACTCCAAATCCAGCTCCAGATAAGTGACAAGTAGAGTACCTAAGGGTTCAGTCCTGGGACCACTCTTGTTTGGCATCTACTTCTCTGAAGTACAGGCCAACACTAAGGGACTCTGGCTAACAAAGTTTGCAGATGACTGCAAACTGGGAGCCATTATTGAATCCCTAAATGATGTGGATATTCTACAAAAGGGCCTTACAGAAACAGATGCTTGGTACCAGAGCCATGGGCTCAAGCTCAATGCCAAGAAATGTATAGTTATCCCCTTTTGGAAAAAAAACATGTACCCATGAATTACCACATAGGTGGCAGTACACTAAACACTGAAAGTGTGATAAGAGACTTAGGGACACAGGTGGACAGTGGTCTCACCTTTGATAACCACATCGCCACAACAGTCAGGAAATCCTTCTATGTGGCACACCTCATCACTAAGGGCTTTTCATCCAGAAAAAAGGAGGGCATTGTACCACTGTACTCATCCCTCATTAGACCCATTATAGAATACAACGCCTCATTTGGTATGTACTTCTCAAGACATCTGCAGCAACTGGAAAGGCCGCAGAAATACCTCACTAAAAGAATCACAGGCCTAAAGCAGATGCCATATGCTGACCGTCTAAAAAACTCCACCTATTTTCTGTTGCATATCGTCTACTCAGAGGCGATCTCTGCTTAACATACAAGGCCATGTCAAACCTAGAGCTGTTGGACATGCTACACTTAAAGAAATCCCAATCCCTCAGAGACACATGATCCAGGGATCTAAACCTTGTCATCACAATGAACAAAACATGCTGGAGGGATGGATTCTTGACCCAGAGACTCCCCAGACTCTGGAATAGACTGCCCATACATGTCAAGCAGAGCGCCTCTTTGGCCCTCTTCAAAATGAACCTTGATGATTGGATGAGAGATAGGAAATTCACCCCAGGGATCACGTCAGTTGCCCTGCTAGACAAGGGTCCAGGGAAGTAAATACTGTGGGAAGAGATAGCCAGGAAATTGTTATGGCTAGGTTTGTATAGGCCCTAGGGCTGATAGCCTAGTACTAACCTATGAACCTATTTTATATATGATACATCCTACTTTACTATGATTGAATGGCTTGTCATCTATCTTTCATGTAAATATTAATTGCTTATACAATAAGTAGACATTTATATTGTATTAGAATTTTGTTTAATCAACAATAGTACTCTGTTTAAAATAATATAAATATTGCTTATTCCTTCTACAAATATTCTCCATATGATAATTCAATTTATGGAGCTCAGATGTTCTGGATTGTCAAGGTATGAGTGATAACCTGATGGACTTAAGTGTATCCATCAGATTAGGAATGATTTTCATTCCATGGCTAGTGTGGATCTTAGTTTTGTTAACATTTATTAATTTAAATTTATTTCACAAGAACATTTTTAGTATGCCTGACCAAAACATTACTTTATTAGTAAACACTCAAAGTATAAAACTGATAATTTCCTTTAAAAGCTCAAACATATACTTTATAGTTATCAGAGGAAAATGTTTAATAGTCACAATAAAACAAAAAAGACATTGTCTAAATAACCTAAGATGGATTTAACTTTATTATCTTTAATTACCAATGGCTTAAACAATCCTTGCAAGAGATCAAATTTACTGAAATATTTAAAACTGAACAAAACACAAATTGTCTTCCTTCAAGAAACTCATTTCAAAACAAATGACAATTACAAATGGAATCCTAAGGAATATATGATATTGGTGCAATCCACTTATAAGACAAAGTCAAAAGGGGTAACAATTTTATGGAAAACAAATATGATTAACCCAGACATCATTTATACGTATGATGATAAAGAAGGCCTTATGGCATTAGTAATAGTTAAATATAATAACAGAATATGGGCTCTAGCCAATCTATACTGGTTCCCAGGCATTGGATCAGGAACTGTTAAAAACACTTGAATTTCATTTCCAGTAATTATAAAGGCAACTTAATATTAGAAGGAGATCTTAACTGTATATGTGATATTTCTAAAACTACAAATAAAAGACTGCTGCATGCATCTGCTATATCAAAAGCTTTAAACAAGTGGATGGAATCATTTCATCTTGTAGATACTTTCAAGTTTAAAGAAGATAAATCTTTGTTGTTTTTCTGTCAAGATCACAGATTTGGTACCCAAACTAAAATAGATAAAATATTTGCTGCCCATGACTTGCACTCTAAAATCATTAATTTCTCAATCACTCCCTGCCCCTTTTCAGACCACAATTCATTGATACTAAAACTTCAAAATGGGTACAAACCATTAATCTTTAACTTAAGAATTCCAGCTTATATAACTAAAATTAAAGAGTTCAAACCCTGGTTATTATCTGAATTACAGTTCTTCTTAGATATTAATTATACTACAGAGATAAATAAAATAATGATATGGGACTCATTAAAAGCTTACATATATGGTAAAACCCTAACTTGGCATAAAAAAATCAGAGAATGGGATTCTGAATTATTAGATCTACAATCCAAACTTTTGTCAGTAAAAGCTGAAAAAAATCTAAATCATTTGGAGTTGAAAAAGAAAGTAGAAGTATTAAACAATAAATACAATGAAATTCTAACACATAAAACTAGTTTAGCTTTAGAAAAACTCATAATTAATACCTTGGTCACTTCTCCCAAACATCTGCATAATTTATCCACAAGAATTAAAATACAATCAAAAGCTAATAACTTTAAAAGTATCTTCCATGAAAAGAAAGGGGAAAATGTCTTGGATATACGTGACATTCTTGGTGCCTATAGAAACTAGTATATGGAACATTTCCAAAAAGAAAATATACACATCGATCAATTAAATCTAGATGAAAAATGTTTTAATATAAAAAAAAAACAGAAAAATTAAAACTAGATCTGCAAGCACCCATATCCTACAAAGAAATTACAGATACAATAAAATAGGGTAAAATAATAATGCTCCAGGTATAGCTAGCATAATTATGGAAATATATAAACTTTTTCCTTCAAAGATACTATCCCTCTCCCATAAAACTCTATTAGAACTTCAGTCACAAGCTTTAATACCACCCTCTTGGAGATATTCCTTAATCACACCAATCCTAAAGGAAAACAAATCCCCAAACCTCTGTACCTCATATAGACCTATATCATTATTAAATAATGATTGTAAGATATTTATAACAATATTAACTAACAGAATGAAAATATCACTATCCAAAACAATAAATACTAACCAAACTGGATTTATATATCATAGACACACACATGACAATATTAAAAGGATAATTTCTCTTATAGATTATGTTAATAAAAAAAAATAAAGAAACACTCATAATTGGCTTAGATATAGAGAAAGCCTTTGATTCCCTAAATTGGGACTATTTATTCAAAATGCTGGTGTTATTTGAATTTCCTCCTTCCTTTGTACATCTATGAAAGAATATATATACAAAAAATTTAACGTATGTTAAGCTAGGTCCTTTCACCTCTGAATCTATACATATAACAAAGGATACTAAACAAGCATGTCCCATGTCACAGATTCTATTTGCTTTGGCTATTGAAATATTGGCAGATTCAATATGTAACAATACAAGAATCAAAGGAGTAGATGTTTATGAACAATACAATTCTAAAGTAATGCTCTTTGCTGATGACATATTATTATCATTATCCAATACAAAAGCTACATTAGAAAAATTAGATATTTAAATTGATACATTTTACAGGACTTCAGGACTCTAGTTCAATAAATTAAAATAAAAAATTAAATTTTTAAATTAAAAAAAAAGAATTGCAGACAAAGGTAAATCACATTATAGGGAAACACAAATCTACTATAAAATATCTAGGAATTGAGTTATGTACGGATAATAATGAATTAGTCTAAAAAACTACAATAATATCATCAATACAATTAAAATCTCTATGGAAAAGTGGAACAAAATAACATTAACATTTGAAGATAGACTACAGTTTATAAAAATGTTTTTACTACCCAATATTCTATATATAGCTTTGGCAATACAATTGTTACCAGAAAGGAATATACTCAAAGAAATAATCTCATGCCTAATAAAATTTTTATGGTTTCCCAAAAGAAGCAGAATAGCTTTAATACATCATATCAGACTATGGAAACAGGGAAGATTAAACTTTCCTGACATAGAAACATATATAAAAGCATCAATATCTAAAGCAATCTCAGATTTGATAAGTCCAAATCATTCTGAAAATTGGAAAGAATTACTAACTGCAATATCAATAAATGAATCTGATTTACAAAAAAAAATTCAAATAACAGATAAAAACAATTTGCCATGTCACATATTATGTATTAGTATACAATATAACATAACTAAGCCCACTAAAACTCATATGCTTAATTATTACATTGACTCATTTAGGAACATTATTAATGCAAATATTGATTTAAAAATCTGGTTTGATCTTTTAACACCATTCATAGTTACAAAGAGCTATCCACATAAAATATACAGAGCAATAATTAATTCCTGGGAACAGAAAGCATTTGTTTGTTGGTTTCAATGTATCAAAGAACTAAAAGGTCTGGATATGCAAACAATAGAAACAGCATACAAAATTCCACAACAAGATTGACTAACTACACAAAGCATTCTGACATATTTCCAAGATTTATGCAGAATAATTAGTAATTCTTCATTTAATGAAATGCCTAAACTTACGAAATGCCTATATGAAATCCTATATAATGATTATGACATGGGAAATAGTATTTTGAAATTTTGCAAGATCTTGATAAATTATAAAACAACACCCAAATCCTCATATTGGAATTATATAACAAAAGAGCACTCATTACAGCTAACTGAGGAAATCAAATCAAATATTTTATTATCAATAAAACATACATCCTTTATACAATACTGGAAAGTTTTTAATTGGAAATGCTTGCACAGAGCATTCTTAACTCCAGTTAGAATTACTAAAATTAATTCTTCCACAAAGGGAATATGTTGGAGGTGTGAGCAAGTACACAATGCAGATTGGAATCACATTTTTTTCAACTGTGTTAAAATTAAGCCATTTTGGAATGGTATTAAAAACATTTTACAAGCTTTATTTAATGAATCGTTTAACTTATCTAAAGCTCTAGTATTATTAAATGTGTGTGAAGGTCCTCATTTGAATGAGTCAAATATGTATCTAGTATGGACAATACTTGCAATCTCAAGGAATTATATAACAAGAAGCTGGAATACAAACACAATACCGACTTTGGAAGACTTCTACAGCCTACTGAAGACCACAGCATTGTTGGAAATTAAAATTAAAGCATTAAGGATTCATCCTAAGCCATTTATTAACAATCCATGGAAAAAAGTCTTATCATTGATTGACACTTTACAATAATTGAACAGATGCACTCTGATAACTGGGTTGTTATACCTATAAAGTAATTGTATATATTGAACTCTGTTATAATGTCAGGCTGATCTAAATAGTGTACATAGTTATTTAAGATGTTATATACAAATACTATGGAATTTATTCAACTGTATTTGAAAAATAAAAATAATTTTTGAGAAATATATATATATATATATATATATATATATATATATATATATATATATAAAATAATATAGTAATAAAAATATATAAGTAAGTAAAACGCAACAATTTTACATAGAGACCATTGTCTAAGTGCAATAATGCCCTCCATGGTGTGTGTTAATGTGTAATTAATGCCCTTCCAGGAGTGTAGAGGCCCTCAACCTGCAGCATTGTGCCTCAGAGCACCCCTGGGGGACATTAATTTCACATTAACATGCACCCTGTCAGGTATTATTGCTTGCTTATCACCTCTGTTTTTGCAGAAACTCATCCCCCTTAGCATGAGCATTCTTGAAGCTTTAAGGACATCTGTATTTTAATCTTTCCAATGTCAATCAGCAAGGTTTTAAATCTTAGAAAATGTATTTTAATGAATATATAAATATTTATTTTCGTTTAAACATTTCATCTTGCTTGGAACTGATGAATTTAGTACCTTCTAAGTTAGATAAAATGATTACATTTTATGCTAGTTTCCCCATCACTGAATGCATTACCAATGAAAATGCACTTTACAGACTCTTTTGATCTTAGGGGTTTGAACATCCTATGTTAGAGACATTTGATCTACCAGGCAACTACCATGTAAGAGGAGTTGTCCTTGAAAGAAGATGAAAAAATGAGTTGATTCATCAATAATTTTAACATTTTTTTTATATTTTATTCATTTAATTTCCAATACCACATTTTTCTCTTGATGATTGTAAACGGAACTAAAAGTTTTACTAGCAGGCAGTAGGTTTATGAATCTTGGACAATATTTCAATCCATTTCAATCTAACATGTTTCTGAACACATACTGGACTGATATACTGTTTGATTGAAACTTGTGAACATTTTAATCTGATGCATGTCTTCGTAGCAAACTATATTAAAGAAGGTTTATAAGGGATGACGTCCCCTTTTTGTTATCTCTTTTTGTTAAAATGGGATATCAATAAGCAAAATCCCAAATTATTGTATACTGTTAACTGAGTTTCCAACCACTGCTGTAGGTGATATAAGATATTGTTGTATATCAGAATATACAGCTGCCCTCCTTTTGTACACAATATTTGAATGTAGGTAAGAGTTTTTTTCTGCAATACAGGTCCTAAGGGGCAGCTATACTCCTAATTTATCAGGAGTGAAAGAAAGAATAAGGAAATAAGAGAAACTTTTCATTTTCTTCAACTAGAAAAGGCTAGGTGTTCAACTGGAAAACATATTCTGTCCAGATTCATAGCTGGCTATGTTGAATTTTGTTTTGAAGATTTGTGGGATGCTCCAGTATGTTCCAGTTTGGAACCATTCTGATACCAGGGCTGGCAGCTTCTGCAACCTGCTTCATATGTTTCTCTATAGGAAGCAGTTGGGAGACAGTGACCTAGTTTTCAGGTTAAGCATTAATTAGCCAATGTCAATCCAAGCCTGACAGTGCTCATGCACAGTTCTGCAATGCTGGTGAATATATCCTCTATCCATTTTTAGACATGTTGCTGACTGTTCTGTCCACATGTGATTTATTTTAGAACACTTTGAATGAGGCAGATGAAACCGACAATCTTTGAGGTCCTCATTGGAACACTTGATATAAAATCCCATTCGGATTTTCTACCTACTTTGCTGCTGAAGAAAGTGTTCTGTTATACATTGTATTTATGCTGATTCATGTGCCTTAATATGATATTTTATGGTTATTTAGTGTGTGGATGTGAGAGAATCAGACATCCTATCAAAACTTGTGTCTCACAAGGGCTGAAAATCAAAGGGGGCTAAAAATATATAGATTTTGACCTTATATAGGTAATCTATCATACTACTGTGGGGGGGGGGGTGGTCCTAGGCTACAGGTTCTCAGAATATTCCCTTCCTTCTTTCCTTCATGTTGATTGAAGGTCTCTGTCAGTTGATGTAGGCAGGCTTGGGTTTGGTGAGAGTGCTTACATCCACTGTCACAGCAGCCAGGAAAATGTGTAGTACCCTCTTCAGGCTCCGTACTCAAACATTCTAGACTTTGAAGAGACACTGAGGGTTAGATGTCTATTATTATGGGTACATCAGCGAACTGTACAGTTTCCTGTTGCCTGGCATTTGCTAAAAATCATATCACTATATCAGCTGATCTGACCTTTATTTCCTTTCTCCCATCAACCTCATCTGCTTACATCAACTGCTAGGTGTGGTCCATTCTTTCCTTTAGAAACTCACCTTCTAGCACTCCTACTTACAGTCTGGTGATGCAGATGAGAGATAACAGAAAGCCCTTCATCCCTACTGGTCAGGAAGTTTGAGCCACAACTTCCAGTGGTGATCTTACAAATGCACTGCAAATGTGGGAAATGCATTGTTGGTTAAGTGATGTGCATGTATGCTTGTGTCCACAGTCCAAAACCCATCCTCATTGCTACTTGCTACTTGTCAGACCTGAAGACCTGTCTTGGTTCTTAGGCTGCTTACTTTTACATATGGCCTCTAGTCAGTGGACCAAACCACCTTCCACTCCCACCATGACCATCCTGGCTTTGGCCACTATCTCCTGTTGTCTGTCTATAGCCAGTCATTATTTTAGTCAGATGTTTATCTCTCTGCATCACAGACCTGGTATTTACACAACTGTGCTTTCATTCTGTGCATTTCACCAGTGGTGTCACACAGACTAATGTTGACAGTGGTCATTTCAATGCACTCAAACTATGTCACTATTCATATGCGGAGAAGTCTCCTATTCCCTGCTGCTGACACCCGTTATCCTCTTTGAACATTCTGGAAGGCTATGTGAGAGCCATGATTACTGATAATGGAATGGAAGATTTATTAATTTCCCTACTATTTTTCATCTGCTAGTCAGAATTTAAAATATCACAATATCTGCTAGTCAATCAGAATTTAAAAGGTCATAACTATGATTATTTTAATTTTATTTTACTTTGATGTTTGTTAACTGGCTATGTCCAACTGAGCAGTAGCCTGTTTTCAGAGGAGGCCCAATGGGAAAAGTCCCATATAAATAAAGAAAAACTGCAAAACAGTTACAAAACAGTTGCACACAGATGATAACAGCAATTACAGGAGATTATTAAATATATAAAATACACCTTGATATTGTTTTCTCATGCTGTTCATCTTAGTACATCAAATGTTTTGCAGCAGTTCCTTCTAAAAATATTTTATTTCCTCCTACAGCCTTCTTATCTTCCATAATCAAAGGTAATGGGGTAAATTATATATAGAGAGAAGTTCTATAGAAGTCATCATGTTGGAGAAATTATTTTCTTGCATTCTTTTGCAATATATTTTTTTTATGAGAAATTATTATGGTGTCTTGTTTGTATGATATTATTGTTATGATGTTTTCCATCTCAACTAAGGAGGAAGTGATCATTCACTGAATTTGTCATGCTTGATATGACAAAATAAAGAAGCTGGCAGATGAAACACACTTGCTGAATATGAATGCAAACTGGTGCGGAAACTTTGCTCACAAAAGACAAGTGTGAAGAAAATGAAGGTGTTGCTATAACAAATGCATCTGAAACAGATGAACAATATGGCAAATGATTAAGAATAGATAATGTTGTGTTGGGTTTGACAGAGTACGTTATGCACTTATTAAAAGTACAGAGGCTATCAAGCCATTGCATAGATGGGACTTTGCCTCAATTCCTGTCATCTGTGTGACAAAGGAAGATACTGCCAGCACAGCTATATGGAATTTTGTAAATAATTATGTCAATTGTGAATATCAACATGAGTAATATAAAATGCTTGTGTTACAAATGTATTAGAACTGTATGTTGAGTATTTCGGCTTTTCCCAGTTAGGGGTCGCCACAGCAGAACTCCGGTCCGCTAATGATTGGCAGAAGATTTTTACGTGCCGAGTTGCCAGCCCTGATGCACAACCTTCAATGAAGGTACGCCCATTCGCGCATATCTCCACACAGAAGACACTCTAGTTGAAAATCGAACAGGACAATGTCTTACTGTGAGGCCACAACGCTACCGCAGCACCACCACTGCAGTTTACAGTATGTCATGTGTATATCAAACTGCTGGTACAGTGTGTGCTGAAAACGTTTTACAGAGTGCTGTTTGAAATATAACCACAGTGTGCCCTACTGGAATAGAACAGAAATGTACATGCACTATTGTAACTGTTTAAATGTATACATTTTAACAATGGAAACTGGAGTACAGGAGGTTAACTTCAGAAAAATAGCTGAAATTAAATTACTTTATGGCAGCTACAGACACAATGTCCATGCTGAGAAGCTTTCTGTATTGTCTTCGGAGTGAACTAATTACTACAATTGTTTTATGACTTCCAGCATCTGCCAAAGATCTGAGGACTTTGTAGCCAAAGATCTGAGGACTATGTCTATTGACAGGTAGATGCTAAATACTGCTAGTTTTTAGCAGTGGGGATTTCACTTTGGATAGAGTCAGATGACAAGAAATGATGTCATTCTGCAAGCTATCCCAGCAGTAATATTTGAGATATTAATTTAAGAAGTCTCTTAGAGAGACACAGCATTCTGTATTCTGCCTTTGACCTGACAACTAGAAGATCCATTCACCATATCTGCCTTGCTCTTAAGTAAGTTAACTAAGGTATAGTAATTCTCTTAGATTCAGTCAGGAACATAGTGAAGCTTAGTTTAGATATTATTCTTTATTTATTTAAGACTGCCCTGCAATGTTGTTTTAAATATTTCCTGTGGTTTTGAAATCTGATATCACTGTGAATATATATTTTGTATTGTCTTTTTTTATTATTTATTACTAAATACATTTAAACCTTTCATTGTGGCTGATCTGTGTAGAGATATTTAAGTTCAGAGGGTACTTGCATATTTATTTGGTGACACTGTGTAGGCCACTTCTAATGGCCTTGCTCTTGGTCAAACTACCATTTATATTAATATTAACATTACACAGTAAGATTGGGCACCCTTTCTTAAAGACCTTGAAGTGGCTGATAAGGGGTTTTGGTGGCAGTGATAACTACCTCATAGTCTGGGCAAAAAGGGGGCCTAGCTAGTAAACCTGTGCCAGCCTTTCCCATATGTGTGTTTGCATATAAATTAAAACTCAAAGATTGTGTGTGTCAGCTACTTGGGCAGGGGCATGAAGCGCTGGTTGGATAGAGAGGGTAATGGATTTCTTGGCTTGACCATTCAGCTGAGATCTCAACTCTGTAGCTGTGTCAGAGGGGAGTCTTACTGGGGATCTGTAGAAAGAGGGAGAAACCAGCCCCAGACTAACTGTGGTCTCTGCATGCTCTTAAGGGAAATTGCACTTAATGCAGATAGCTGCATCTGGAAATACTGTGTATGTACCTTGTCATCCTCTCAGTTTAGGCACCCCACTAGTGCCAGTGGCGAGGATTGAGGCTCCTTGATTACTGGTCCAGTGGTGGGGTGTCACAACACAGTGTGGACATGATTTCAAAGACAGAAAAACAGGTCACATAACTAGAAAAGAAAAATCAATAGGCAGCTCAGAGAACTTGCAGTATATGGAAGGGAAGAAAGAAAGAAGAGTGATGAAAATCGATGACACATTTTCCTGAAGAAAGTGCAGTTGAAAAAATAGACTATTATCCTGGTTATGGTGAATTTCCTAACTAGGATGAAGTGCTCATTTCAGAACATGAGGAAGAATTATGGAATATGCCATCTGTAAAAGCAGGTGCATCTAAAATATGTTGAGAAGAGGATGGAGGTAAGATAGTAACAAATAATCTTGGGGTATGCATATTCTCATCTATCACATTTCTTACTTCAGTATAATTATTTACAGCACTGTGTTATGGCTCTGTGTCCTTTTAGGAACACAGATTCAACAAAAGAAGGGTTGCATACTTCTGCCCCAACCCATTTATACAATTTATTCTTAAATTCTACTATATTTTAGAACTCCTTATTTTAAAGAAACATGATTACAAAAAATGGGACACAAATGAGATATGTAAGAGTTCCTTAGCTTAGTTTTGTTTAATCCAACTTTATAATTCATGTTTTTATGTGTGTTTTATTGCTAGAAAAAAAATCTGTATATTAATGTAATGCTCTCAGTTCTTCAGAGTCCATAGCTCTGTATGATAAAATCAATATTTTCTGTAATGTCTGTAGTGCATGGAGACTAAGTTAGACCTTTTGCATCTTTCAAAGTATTCATATGCTGATAGGTCATAATTATTTTGTAAATTCTTTACATTGTTTCAAGCTTGTTAAGTTCACTTATACAAAACAGCAATTAAATTCCATTAAAGATCTAATGCAAATTTTATACAGATTTATCATGTTATGTATATTCTTGCTGCTTATATTTTTAATTAACAGACCTATTTTCATAAAAGCATCACAATACTACACCAACAACTTGTTTGGAAAATTAGAAATTATTGGTAATAGTTATCCCCAAGTCCTTGTATTGCATAGCATCCTCAGGTGGTGAATTCTCAAAAAATATAATGTTTAATTTCTGGTTTACGAAAAAACATTACTTTACACTTTTTAATACTGAATGAAATACCTACATTCATTGCCCATTCATTTATTTTGTTTTGATACTGGCTCATATTATCATAAATCTATCTTACAGCCATATGCATATTTGTTTAACCAAAATTATTTCTGTTTGGGTATGGTGGAAAAGACTAAATTAAATAATGCCCCCAAAATGGACCCTTCTGGCACATTTCTGTGAACTTTCCTAAAATATGACTTGCAGCCATGTAAGACAACTCCACTTTCTGGCTGCCAACCATTCTTTGACCCAGTTTGTTAAAAAATAATTAATTGAAGCTTGTATAAAACTTTACAAATCGAATGATGTGACTTGCAAAATCTAAGAAAACAGTGCTGCTGCGCTGGCCTAGATCCATGGGTATTTTTACGTGGTCATAAAACTCAGTTGTTACTATGCTATTGTTTAGATGGTGGTTCGGTAAGAGCACTGATCCATTTGACTCTTTTAAGTTATGGTTTGAGGTAACAAAGTGAAGCGAGAAACAGAACTGGGAAATGTGGGGAAATTCTTATAATCTTTGTTAACCTAGTGCCACTGGATATTTGACCATCACTAGATACACCTTAAATAGGTGAGATGGACCTTTAGTTTCAGTTGCTGAAAACATAGTACACTTGCATTTTGTGCTGAAAAATCAGAAGACTGTGAATTATTTTTCCCTACTGTGGGTCAGTTTCCCATACTGAAACTATAGTACAGTACAGTGCAGGAGAAGATTGTTAAACTCCTAACTATGCTGTCCTTCAGATGGGATGTTAAACAGTGGCTTTTCACTTTTTAATTTCTCCAAATCTTTTGGGTTTCTAATACCATGACGGGAATGGACCCCATTCCTAAATCAAAGTACAATTACAATTCATAAAATTAGTATTGTTTCAATATTTGATGTCAGGCAAAAGTGCTCTTCGCAGCAACCACAATGTGCCCAGTAATAACTCCTTCTGCAATTTGTATGGGGTTACATGGATTGATAACATATCTAAATACAATTGCAGATTCTTTTTTATAAGACTCATTGCTCCTACTACTACTGGAACTGTCTGGGTATCTTTCCTCTACATTGCTCTCATTTCTGCCTGAAGATCCTGATATTTTATGACTTTGTGTCTCTCTGTACACAACACACTGTAGTCACTGGGTGTGGTGATTTCAATGATCAATGCTACTTTTGTCTTCTTTTCATGGACCACTATATCTGGTTTTCTAGCATCTATCTTTTGAACTGTTGGTAACTGGTGATCCCATGTGATATAAACTTCCATCATTTTCTATGATGCTTTGTGGGTCATGTTTCCTGTGTTTTTCAGCAACTTCAATATCATAATGTTTGCAAAATCCCCAGTGCAACAGTCTTGCCACATTATTATGCCTTTCAGTATACAGTCCTTCTGCCATTAGTATATCACAACCAGCAATAAGGTGTGCGACTGTTTCCAATTCAGTTTTACAAAGCCTATATTTGTCTGTTTCTCCCACATATTCAATGGACTTTGTAAACCAGCATGTAAGTAGTCCACTGTCTTGGGCCATCAGTATTAACCTTTCATCTCTTGGTTTGAATTTGCCTGTCCTTAACAATTCCTGTGTTCATTCCTGATCAACATAAGGTTCTTTCAGAAGTTTTCTATACTTGCAACTATATTTATGAATTTTCCACATTTCTTGCTTTCTCATCTGGTCCTTCACCTTATATTCTTTCTTTTGTATTTTTGGCACATTCATTTGCTGCCTGATTTTTATCTACTTCTAGTTTGATTTCCATTCCTGTTTGCTTCTGCTAGATTAAGCAGAGAAGTCATCTTAGATTTATTCTCCTCATGTTTCAAAACTTTCACTACGTTTGGGTCTTGTGAGATCAGCAGATAGGGGTGAAGTCCGACGATTGCAGATCTATACATGCTGTGAAGATTGGGGGAAGATGGGCAAAGGCTGCCATCGTAGTCAAATAGAATTTGATACATAATTCTATCATTTGTATATATAAATGTAAAATACAGGCTTGTGTTCTTAAATGAAAGAGAACACTATAAAATGTGAACTTCAAGATTGTTGCAACATTGCCATTTGCTGTAAGGAAAACTAAGCCAAGCATTTCAAATGTTCTTTGAAGTAAAATTATCTAAATAGTGGTGCAGAACCCACTGGCTGAACACATTCTTTCTATTGTCTTAACTTAAGGAATAATTGCTAGAGTGTACATGTGAAATGTATTTTATTGTTGTAGTTTCCTGAGCAGGTCTTAGTTTGCTAAATAATGCAGTTTGTTTGCCTGGGAACTCCAGTCTAAGTGTCAAAAGGATGTAATGTGTATACTGGGAAAACCTAAGTGTCAAAATGATTAAATCTGGGAGGGCCTAGCAGAGCTGTTTGTTAGTGAGTTTAAAAACTATTGTTCAGAGAGAGACTGTAAGCATTTTGTCTTGGACCATCAACCCCAGCACTGCTTATGCTCTATATGTATATAAGTAGGATTGTAGCACTGTGTTTTCTCTTAAGAATACCTAAAGATTAGAAAGTTAGATTGAGTGTTTTTCTTTGACATCAGACCTGTCCTACTGTATTACTTTTAAGTTTCTGTGTGATCTCTGAACTCTTAGATATCACTGTGGTGTAGTAGTATTGTGTTTTAATTATTTATTATTAAATATTTTAAAAACCTTTACATGTGGCTGGTTTGTGTGGAGATAAGTAAGCTCTAATAATACATTGCATATTTATAGAGTTTATGGTAATAAGCCACTCTAATAAGCCTTAGACTGAATAGTCACATTACCAATTGGATAATAATATTGCACCGTAATAATTAGACACCCTTTTAAGGGTCTTTAGGTAGCTGATAAGTATTAGCTGGTGGTGGCAGAAATTATTACCATATAGTCTGGGTAAAGGGGCGCAGCTGGAGAATCTGTGTCAGCCTTTCCCAGTAGTGTCTGTGAAGTTGTATAAATACTTATCTCAAAGTGTGTGCGGTGTGTCAGCTACCTGGGCAGGGACACAAAGCAATGGTGGGACAGAGAGGGTACTAGAGGTTAGCTTGCCAGCTAGGCTGAGATCTGGACCCTATAGCTGTGCCAGTGGGGAGTCTTATTGGGGACATGGAGAGCAAGGGCGCAACCAGCCCCAGACTGACTATGATCTCTCTGTGCACTTAAGTGAAATTCTACTTAACTGTGTGTATTTCTTATCCTCTCCTCTTATATGAGATGATCCCTCTGGTGTTAGTGGTGAGGATTGAGGCTCCTTGATTGCTGTGCCAGGGCACGGTCATCACATTTCTGGTGGCAGTGGTTGGGATAAGATATTCTCACATTTGTGGTTCACAGTGGTTGGGATAAGATATCCTCACTTGTGGTTTGCAGTGGTGTGGGTAGAGTGAATCCTGTAGCTTATGTACAGATGTCTCTGAAGGTGTTTTGTACTCTAAATCAGCCATGCAGTGTATACTCAGAGTTCAGATCACAATTGTTTTATTTCTTTTGTTAGCTTAGTTAGTCAGGGTGAGCAGGCAGCATGTCAGCACAGGAGTATGGAAAGCTGACAAGGCGCCAGCTGGTGGAGATGTGCCAGGCTAGGGGACAGGTGCATGGAAACCTGACTAAGGCAGACCTGATTGCAGACTTGGTTACAGCTGCATCAGAAAACAGCATCCAGGAGGATGATCAGTCTGGCAGTGGAGATACAATATTCTCAGGGAATGCACAGCTCAACCTTTCTGCAGTGGACTTAAAAATCCAGCTGGAGCTAAAGGTACTTGAGTTGGAGGCCAGGCATTTGGAGAGAGAAGCCGAAGAAAAGGAGCATCAGAGGAAGCATGAGAGGGAAATACTGACTCTTCACCAGAGTCATGGAGGTAATAGGGAAGGGAATAACTGGACCCCAGAAGCACAACAGGTAAGTAAATTTCTTCTGCAATTTAAAGAGGGGGATAATTTTCATAGTTTCATTCACATGTTTGAAAGGGTATGCAAACAGTATAGTGTTGACCAAAGGCTCTGGGCATGGTTCCTGACCCCCTTACTCTATGGGAAAGCTGTAACTTGTATATCACAAATGCCTGACTCTGTCTGTTTTGATTACACTGCTGTAAAAAAATGTCTGTTAGAATGTTTTAAGCTAACACCTGAAATGTATAGGAAAAAGGTTTGTGAGCATAGACACAAGGCAGATGAAAATGTATGTGAATATGCTGCTGAACTGAGCACTTATTTTCATAGCTGGGTGAGTGGATGTCAGGTCACCACTTTTGAAGATCTGGTAGACCTTTTTGTAATGGAACAAGCCCTTAGCACTTTGCCTGAGGACATGAAGATCTGGTTAGCTGATAGACAATGTGCTACTTCAGAGGAGTTGGGGAAGAAGGGAGACCTATACCTAGCAAGCAGGGCAGCCCTGCACAGAAAAGGGGCCCCCAGTACTGCTCATGGGACTAAAGGAACCCATGGTGGGCAGCACAGACTGCCCCAACATAATCCACCAGTAGCAGGGGAAGCCACTAGTCCAGGTACACGTCCAGGAGCTAGGGTTGAATGTTTTGAATGCAACCAGTGGGGCCATGTGGCATACAAATGTCCACGGATGCAAGGTGGGGAACCAAAGTTGAGGGAGCCAGTAAGTGGGAAAGACAAAATGCCAACAGTGGGTTGTCTTGACACGACAGGGATTTGGAACTATGTCCTGAGAGGGAAGGATTTGGATGAGGCAGTACTATTTACTTATGCAGTTACATGCAGTGAGGCTAGGAGACAAGCATCTAGGTCTGATAGCCTGTAGGAGACCCAGACAGACTGCATGCTTGCAGCCAGGACTGCTGAGGTTGTTACTTCAGGGAGTGAGCTACACTGTAGCAGTGAGACTGAATGTGAGCCACAGCTGCTTGTGGGTACTGATGTTCCCTTGGACAGGGTAACTGCAAAGGTAGAGGTGAGTAGTAGTACCCAGGCTGACAGTGAGGCACCGCTGTCAGAGGATGCCAGACTTCCTGTGGAAGGGGAGCTGGGAAGGGTTACAAGGAGAAACTGAGACAGGCTCAGATCTCAGACCCTACATTGCAAGGCCTGAGGCAGGTAGCTATGGAGGCACCTGATTCTCAAGGGAAGGGGGAATCTGCATATTGGAACAGAGGGTGAATGAACAGAGAGTGGACCCCGGTGGGAGGGCTAGAAGGTGAGAGAGTACAGCAGTTGGTAGTGCCTAGAGCTTACTGTCTGGCGCTTCTAGCCATAGCCAATGGTAGTCCCTTTACAGGTCATATGGGCATAAAACGTACAAAGAGGCGTATTATGCAAAACTTCTATTGGCCTGGAATTTCCAGAAATGTAACAGGGTACTGCAGGACCTGTGAGCAGTGCCAAAAGGTAGGCAAGGCAGGAGACAAGGTGAGAGCTCCTTTGATGCTTTTGCCTGAGATTAAGGAGCCATTTCAGAGGGTAGCTATGGATATTGTGGGTCCTCTGAGTACCCCAAGTTCCACAGGGAAAACGTGTTTCCTATTGATTGTAGATTATGCTACATGATACCCTGAGGCAGTGGCTTTGTTCTCCATTAAGGCAGAGAAGGTGGCAAATGCTTTGCTAGAGATTTTCAGCAGGGTAGGTTTCCCAAAGGAAATACTGTCTGACAGAGGTGCCAATTTTATATCAGACCTGCTGGCTTGTCTGTGGAAGTCCTGTGGGGTGATGCACATGAAGACCACCCCTTACCATCCCCTGACTAATGGTCTTGTTGAGAGCTTAAACTCTACAATCAAGTCCATGCTATGGGCATTTGCAGATCAGTTTAAGAAGGAGTGGGACAAATATTTTCCCCATCTGTTGTTTGCTTACAGAGAGGTTCCCCAGGAATCCACAGGTTTTTCACCCTTTGAGTTGCTGTATGGATATAGGGTGAGGGGACTTCTAGATTTAATTTGAGATAAGTGGGAAGGTGAGTGTGAGTCTCACAATGAGTCTGTTGTGGCATATGTCCTGAACCTCAGGAAAGGCTCAGGGAACTCATGGACCTGGCCCAGGAGAACCTGGCAGAAACCCAACAACAGAAAAAGGTGTGGTTTGACAGGAATGCTCGAGCTAGAGAGTATGCTGTAGGGCAGCAGGTGATGGTTCTCATTCCTGTCAGACACAACAAGTTGCAAGCAGCTTGGGAGGAACCCTACAAGGTGGTAAGAAAGGTAAGTGATGTTAACTACATGGTGGAAGTGCTAGGCAGATGGCAGTGGCACAAATTGTACCATGTTAACATGATGAAACCTTATCATGATAGGGAGGCCCTTGTGCTGAGCATTTACAGTGGATTACAGGAGGAGTCTGAGGGAGATCTGGGGCCTGATCTCCTCAGTGAGGCTCGGGCTGACACCTCGTTGGAAGGGGTAGCAATGTCCTAGCAGCTATCTCCTACCCAGGTTCAAGATACCCGAGCAGTGTTGCAGGAGTTTGGGGGCATGTTCACCGGGAAACCAGGGAGCACCCACCTGGTGCAGCACCAGGTGGATACAGGACCCCAAAGGCCTATTAGGCCGGCCCCTTATAGGGTGCCTGAGAGAGTCAAACAGACTCTGAGGGAAGAGGTACAGGAGATGTTGGAACTAGGGGTGATTCAAGAGTCCAATAGTCCCTGGGTCTCACCAGTGGTGTTGGTGCCAAAGACGGATGGCAGCAACATGTTCTGTGTGGATTACAGGAAATTAAATAGTCACACAGAGTCAGATGCTTACCCCATGCCTAGGACAGATGAGGCCCTAGAGCAGCTGGGTGGGGCTAAGTATCTTACAACTATTGATCTTACCAAGGGTTACTGGCAGGTGCCCTTGACTCCCAGTGCTAGAGAGAAGTCAGCCTTTGTGACTTCTTTTGGCTTGTATGAGTTCACAAAGATGCCCTTTGGGATGAAGAATGCCCCAGCGACTTTCCAGAGGATGGTAGCTCATATCTTAGCAGGAGCAGGAGGGTTTGCCCTTGCTTACATGGATGATATTGTTATCTACAGCCATTCCTGACAATAGCACCTTCAGCATGTAAGGGAGGTGCTGGGCAGACTACAGAGGGCAGGGTTGACCATTAAGCTTATCAAATATCAGGTGGGTATGGCAGAGGTCTCCTACCTAGGACATAGAGTGGAGAATGGTAAGATAAGGCCAGAACCTGCCAAAGTGGAAGCTATTCAGGCATGGCCTGCACCTGTTATCAAAAAGCAGGTGAGGGCATTCTTGGGGACAGCAGGGTACTACAGAAAGTTTGTTCTCAATTATAGTACCATAGCTGCTCCCCTCACAGACCTGACAAGGAAGAACAGGCCAGATAAGGTAGTGTGGACCCCAGCATGTGAGCAAGCATTTCAGAAGCTTAAGGAAGCTTTGGGAGGACCCCCTGTGTTAGTCAGTCCAGACTACAGCAAATACTTTGTTGTGCAGGTGGATGCTTCAAACTATGGGGTGGGGGCTGTACTTAGCCAGATTCTTTCAGAGGGAGAAGAGCACTCAGTGGTTTATCTCAGTCATAGCCTCCAACCCAGGAAGGAATGCTATGCAGCGGTAGAAAAGGAATATCTAGCTGTAGTGTGGACACTACAAAAACTTCAGCCTTATCTGTATGGAAGAAAATTCACTGTGATGACATATCACAACCCTCTAACATGGTTAAACAGAGCCAGTCATCAAAATGCCAGGTTGCTAAGATGGAGTCTGGTGGTTGCAAGCATATGATATGTCAGTGCAGCACCACAGTGGGAGTAGTAATGCCAATGCAGATGGGCTCTCAAGACAGGGAATGGGGTGAGATACACCCAGATAGACCTGAAACTCTCAAGCAATGTTTCTCAAGAGGCACTTGAAAAACTTGCTTGAGTTCCCCAGGGGGAAGAGATGTGACGATTGGAGAGAGATGGGCAAAGGCTGCCAGCCTAGTCAAATAGAATTTGATACATAATTCTATCAACTGTATAAATAAATGTAAAATACAGGCTTGTGTTTTTAAATGTAAGAAAACACTGTAAAATGTGAACTTCAAGATTGTTGCAACATTGTCATCTGCTGTAAGGAAAATCAAGCCAAGTATTTCAAATGTGTCTTTTTAAGTTGAAAAGATCTTATGAATCTCTTTAATGTTTTACAAGTCGGTTCCAGTGGTCTGGATGACGGTTTTATGCCCTTTGTTTTAAGGCTAAAGTTTATGACCAGAATTTAGATGTGGAAGGTGCTTTATTGCTCTAGTTTCTGTTAGAATATACATGTGAAATGTCTTCTATTGTTTTAAGTTTCTGTGCAGATATTAGATTGCTAAATAATGCAGTTTGTTTGCCTGGGAAAACCTAAGTGTGAAAAATTATGTAATTTGGGGAGGAACCCAGCAAACATGTTTGTTAGTAATGTTTAAATACTATTTCTCACAAGAGACTGGGAGCATTTTGACTTTGGACATCCAACTTATCAGCACTTTGCCTTATGCTCACATGTACGTTTTAGCACTATGATTTCTTGTAGGAATAGTTAAAGCTAGTAAAGATTAATTAAGTATTTTTCTGTGAAATCAGACCTGTCCTACTGTATTATTTTAAGTTTCTGTGTGATCTCTGAACTCTTAGATATCTCTGTGGTGTAGTAGTTTTGTCTTGCGTTTTAATTATTTATTATTAAATATTTTGAAAACCTTCTACCTGTGGCTGGTTTGTTAGAGATAAGCTCTAGAGTACATTGCATATTTATAGAGGTTATTGTAAAAGGCTACTGTAATGTAAGCCTTGACTGTCTGTCATACTACCACTGGATAATAATATTGCACAGTAATAATTGGACATCCTTTGAGTAGCTGATATTTATTAGCTGAGGGTGGCAGTAATTACTACTGTATAGCCTGGGTAAAGGGGCACAGCTGGAGAATCTGTGCCAGCCTTTGTCCCAGGAGGGTCTGTGTGGTTGTATAACCTCTTCTTAAAGTGTGTGTGGTGTGTCAGCTACCTGGGCAGAGACACAAAGCACTAGTTGGACAGAGAGGGTACTGGAGGTTAGCTTGGCAGCTAAGCTGAGATCTGGACCCTATAATTGTGCCACTGGGGAGTCTTATTGGGGTCGTGGAGAACAAGGGAGCAACCAGCCCCAGACTGACTGTGATCTCTGTGTGCACTTAAGGGAAATTGTACTTTACTGTGTGTATTAGTTATCCTTTCCTCTTCTAGGGGACAACCTCCCTGATGTTAGTGATGAGGATTGAGGCTCCTTGATTGCTGGGCCAGGTCACGGTCATAACATATATCAAATTCTTGTCCCAAACTGATGTTTTCCTGGTGCTGCAGTTTTCCTGCTCTAAAGGTTGCTTTTGCACATTTATCAAGAATAAATGACATTCTTATATCATCTGAAAAAGTTTTGACAACCTGCAGTTGGTGCTTTCAGTTCCTCATCTAATGAGCTATACAGTTTTAAATCATCAACAAAGAAATGTTGAGAAAACTTTACACTTTGTTGTTTTCTAGGAGCTGAATTATAGCCATGGCCTAAACTGTTAAGTAAATAGGTTAATGGGTTAAGGGCAAGGCAGAATAACAATGGTGACAGAGAGTCACCCTGGAATATCACCCTTGGAATTTTTATCCCTGGAATAATAATCTGTCCTTTATCATGGCTTAATTGCAAAGTGGTATGCCACTGTTTGATGGTCACTGTAATGTAGTTGATCAGTGTAGGGTATATCTTATACATTTTTAAGCACTCTTTTATCCATATATGTGGGATACTATCAAATGCTTTTTTGTAGTCAATCTATGCCATACTTAGATTCTTCCCATATTTACAGTTCTCCACTATGACTTGATTTAACAACAAATGGTCCTTTGTTCCATATGACTTTCTTTTATTACCCTTTTGTTCTACTGCCATAACTAAGTTTTCTTCTATATGAGTATAAACTCTGTCAGCATCAATTCCCATGTATAATTTATACTTTGTTGGAATGCAAGTTATTGGTCTATAATTTTTAGGGTAGTTTGCAGTTTCACTCTTAAGTAGGAGCATTCTTTTTCCTGTTGTTAGCCAGGTTGGTGTCTGTTTGGGGTGTGCATATAAATAGTTCTTACTCATGGCTAAATCTTTGTGCAAAGGTGATAATAGTTTTAACAAAAAGTTAGGTGCTGCATCTCGGCCTGGGGTTTTATTGAGAAGATGTTAAACAGTGGCTCCATGTACCTGACTTGGTGGTAAATAAGGTGGATCTAAAAAATCACTCCCATGGGACTTAAGGAAAAGAATAGAGGAATTTCCCCAATTGCCTTGGCTAAATTTCCCCCAATCAGTATGAATTCCACCTCTGTACTTCCCTAAAAAGAGTCCATAAGACTAGTGGGACTATCCTGGCCAACAAATTGTAAATAATTAAATAAAAACAAACAAACAAGTAAACAAACCAACTAACCTACTTCATTTTAATGCCGCCCTTAAAAACCTGACTGGAATGACCGATCAGACACTAATGATCTGTGCCACTTTTCTATTCTGTCTTCCCCACAACTATGGAAAGCCACTCTAGTCACTAGAAAAAAAATCATGCTTTGTTACTTAGTATTTTGTAACAACAGGAAGAAGTTTTCTGACACTTAGACATGCTTTTTTGTCTGCCAGTTTAGCTAACAGAATTAGGACTATACCTGCAAACCAGCGTCTGTTTGAAAGTGCTTGAGTCCTTCAACTTCCATTTGCCCACTTTTAAAAAGTCACTTATCCAGTTATATCTATTGGGTTTATCTGGTTAAAAAATAAACAAATAAAACAATTTTAATGCTGCAATAGCTTTGTATTTTCATTTAGTTCACATTACATTTTATCTGGTTAACAGACAGATTCTGCCCTTTATGTGCATTCGGTGTTCAACCCCTTGAGTTTTCTATCTTTCCTCTCATCTCTTCTCATGCTGTCTTAAATGCCTTCATGAATGCCTTCTTTACCACCCATTCTTACAGTCATACATTGGGCTCTCAACCCGTTCTGTGAGGAAGTGCTTTCACACATCTAAAGTCCCTGTATTTGCTGCTTGCACCTCCTTCTCCTGCTCTGCCCCTCCTGTTCATATTGTTCCCTTTAAATCTGCTTGACAAGATTTTGTGCACTTTGGAATGATCATAGAAGTTCTGTCTCTTCTAGTTTCAAGTAAACAGAGCTTTAGTTCCACTGGTTTATAATCATATCCTGTCGTCTAAATTGCATTCACTGTCTTGGTTACTTTTCTAGATTAATTCCAGCAGCCTGATACTCCACTCCTTGTTAGACCACAAGAACTGCATGTGCTCCCAGATCATATTCATGTTGCCATCAGTCCCACTCCTCTACAGCATATACTTTATTTTAGGGTTACTTTGGTCCAGGTATGGTACTTTATATTTGTCAGTTGTAAACTCAATTTAACCTTTCAGTCTTCTTGGTCAGCCTTTCCAAATCCTTTTTTAGACCCATCCTCTTCTTTCAGTGTTGCCCTCTAACTTTGTCATCATCAAGAATGAGGGTCCCCTTCTATTGCCTACCTGAGATGTCTGAATGAACACACTGAACAGAATGTGACTCCTGTCCCCGACCCCCTTAGTTTCCTATTATTGTCTTTCCTTATTCCTTAATTTGTCAATCTCACTACAACCTTCTGTGTCCTAATGTTTATCCATGCAACAAATCAGTTCCTTATTTTTTTCTTACTCTCAGTTCCTCCAGTTTTCCTAGGAGCCTTATGTGTATAACATAGTCAAAGCCCTTGCTGAAGTCCTGGTCAACACATCTGTCAGTACTGCCTTGCCATTTTCTCATATAGGCCAGTCATAAAACTGATCTGATTTGTCTGATAGCTCCTAATGGCAATGAACCCGTGGGGGTTGTCATCCTTTGGGAGAGCAGCCAACCATTCCCCCTTGATCCTTTCTGACTTTTCCTGCCACAGTTGTTAGGCTAACAGGCCTGTACTTTATTAAAGGTCCTGTAATTAACTGAGTTTTTCCTATTGTTTCTCTTCCAGAATATACAAGGGTACCACAGTGGCTGTCTTTCATTTCTCAGCCACTTATACAGTGGCCTGTGATGTGATGAAAGTCTCTTTCACAACATCATTTTCTGAATGAAGGAAGCAAACATCCATCCATACACAACCCCTTTTTCCCATGTCTGAACATGGGGTCAGGATGTGACTTCATCAGTGACAATCACCTAGATCCAAGGTTTACACTGCTAGGTGGCTAGCCCTGCTATCATGGTTCTTCCACACCACATAATCACACACACACCTATGGCTAATTTAGAATGTGCATCCAATAGAATAGAATCCACCTACTGCATGTCTTTGGAATGTGGGAGGAAACCGCAGCACCCGGAGAAAACCCACACTAGCACAGGGGGACATGCAGATCCCACACAGAAGGCACTCCAGCCGAGGATCAAACTGGGGAACATCTTGCTGTGAGGTGACAACACTAACAGCTGCACCAGTGGCATTAAAAATATTTCCCTTTTTTTAAAAATAAATTGACACTGTTTGCTATAAAACCAAACTATGTACTCTGTCAATAGTATTAACTTGCTCTACACATTTCCGGACAGCTTCATTGAAAAAAGGGGTAAAACACCGACTTCTGCTATGAATATCTTTTGTTCGACTAGTAGCCCAGGTGATGGAGCTGACAGATGGGTAGTGGGAATGAATGGCAAATGCCAGCTCTTCCACTAAGGGGGTGGGGGCATTTTTTCCCTGGTGTACACCATTTATGTGCTTCCTCCTCTGCAGCTTTGCACCTCACAACAGTGGCTGCATGTGAGGCATTATAAATGCTGCTAATGTAAGCTACCACTTCAGGAAGTTGCAGCCAAAATTTGAGGACACAGACTAATACAAAAAATCTTTACTTTCCTACAGGATGATGGTAATGCCTCTCACCTGCAAAGGGAACATATAGGTTGGGGGGCTTTTAGGTATGTAGGATAGCCAAGATGAAGGCTTTGATTGTGTTGATATAAGCCACCCCCCCAAGAAAAAAACTAAAACTTAGCATCCACATTTTTTTTCTTCCTGCTGTATTTTACTATCACAGTCCTTCTGTGATCTATAACACTCTACAAAATCTTTAATACTCACATCAGCTTTTGATCATAAGGAAATCTTTGTCTCCCCATTGGTGTCAAAAATGAATTGTTAGCTGCCATCCTTTGGATAATGTGTGGAGATAGATAGAACCGATAACTACTACTACTAATAATAATTAATTATTAATATACATCAAAGATGCACTTCTGTTTCTCTAAGAATTTCGCTGTATCAGAGGTATACAGAGCAAAGTTTAATACATCCATCATATGAAAAAGTTGGCCTAAATTCTACTGTCTAACTCTGCTATTGTTTATACAGAACACTATCAGCAGTGTTGAAAAACTGATTTGAAATAAGACAAGCACATTATCTGCACTTAATTGAAAGTTTAATTTGCTTGAATGAGTCTTTGCATGTTCTCATCAGACAGTAATCATTTCATTCAGGGCAGGTTACAGCAGACTTCCTTTACAGCAAACGCCAACTAAGTAAACACTTCATTAACACAGCATAACTAGTAAGCAATAATTTGTTTTGACATGGCAAATAATGATTTATGGCCAGTGTACTATCACAAGACTTCACTTACTGGTATACTTTGGAAGTGAAAACCCACGGCTTTATTTTTATAGTTGCTGTGTAGGTACTGCTAGAATTATTTTTAGTTTGTCACTAATTTCAGCATAACCATTTTTATTAATATTATCAGTTTCACTTTTGGCATTAAACACACTACCTACATAGGTATGACTAATCAGTGAGAGGCAGTTGCTATTGCTCGAGAATGCTAGACAATTAGCATTCAGTCAGGGCTGTCGTGTTGCCAGTGAACTGAAACTGGTTTACTGAGAATACAGTCTGGTTGTCTCAGCACACTGCCCTAACCAATTATTTCAGCAGATCAGAGACAACACCTTAAAAGAAACTGGACTAGTCTCATCTTAAGGCCTAATTTCAGCCAAAGCATTAGGATTTGATACAGTAGAAAGACATGTAACAAACGTCTTCTGCATAAAATAAGCAGTCCCTATGCAATACTTACAGTGTCCTTGCATTTAAACATTGCTTACTTTATGAATATTCTGGTAGTAATGGAAGCTTACTATTATTTGAAGGTGCTTTGTTTTTGACCTTTATTTGCCGCTGTGCACATATTCCTTCAGTAATCACTCTGGAATGTGGAATGCGTGACTAGTTCAGTCATTTGTCATAAAGATACTACTTAATTAAACAGGTTAGGCTTCAAAATTGTTCCATTAATGTGCATTTTGTTATATGATCTTGAAGTATGCTGAGTGTTTTCTACTGTATATTTGGATGCTTTCCAGGTGCATAATTTCTGAGGTATACAAGTGAAGTAACAGGCTTATAGGAGTTCTATTTTCATGTAGTGGTCTTGTCTTCTGCTGAGTGTTGCTTACTCCCTGTATTTACATACTGTCTAACAATGGGAAGGTCACTTTTATAACTGAACTGCAAAATAGGTGAAGAGATATCATAGCAGAAATGAAACAAGCTCATCTCAGAGTTCTCTCAAAGTGAATAGGTATGATTCACAAATGCTGCTTAGAATGCTCTAGGCTTATGTCCTTGGTGAATCAAATGAGTTGTTATTTGCACAGCTAGGACAGTCTGAGGCCATTTGAAAGTACTGAGTAAGGTAGTCAGCTGTATTTCAAGACAGACATCTATGCGTACTGAGTTAAGTACGCTCAAATCAAGTTGGTTTTTTACATTGGTCATCGAATAATCAACTCATTACAATACTGTGGGTACGTTTTCCAGGTATGCATGCCTACCATATCCTGTCAGGGTGCAGGTGACACCTTTCTTCTTAATCCTGTATCTACTTTCCATGGGATATTAACATCTAATATTAATACTGTGTACCATAAAAAATATCTACATTGTGTTCGCTTTGTTTCTTTTACCCAAATGTGTTAACCATCATTTGTTCTCTAACTTCCATTGCTTGCATAAGTATCTCCTCTAACATGATACTGTCACATGAATTTTGCTATTTATTAATGCAAATTTGGGCAAATTTTCATAACTTTTATAGCCTTTTGCAATCATTTTTAGTAACTCATACCCATCACTTCCCACAGTGATGTGATCATATTATGCCAGCTTGAAGATACCGCCTTGCTATATAATGCACAACATACAATTCGGGAGATATTAGTCACAATATTAGAATAATGATAGTATTAATAGTTTATCTTAATGAAGTGGGTTTAGTATCCATTCTTTCCTAACACAGATTGCTTGCATAGATTCCACAACATGACAATAAAGCACTCATTTTTGATTAATATCAATATGGAAAATATTTCATATTTTTCCATAACCTTTTGTAAACACAGTTCAGTAACCTGAGACCTATACATCCCACAGTGATGTTTTCTCTATTGATACAGATCATACTTATTCAGCTTGTACAGGACACCGTTCCTCATAAAGTATATCTAGTGCTTATGAGATGCTATCCTCAATATTAGAATATTAATACAGTGTAAATCAAATAATCTATATTTTTTGCTTTGTTGATCACAACAAATTGTGCTGATACTAATTTTTCTAACTCTGTCTCCTTGCACAGACTATTTTAACATGACAGTAACACAAACCATTTTAGATATAATATTGAAATATTTTGGCTGATTCATGTCTTTTTGTGGTACTAGTCAATAGGTTGACACCTGTACAATCCACAGAAATGCTTTCACTATATACACTTATGATGGCCCTCCACTGGACAAGTAATCAAGGATCCTCAATCCTCACCACTGGCACAAGCGGGGGACGTACACTGGGAGGATAACAGGTACACACACACTATTTCCAGATGCAGCTCTCTGCATCAAGTGCAATTTCCCTTAAGAGCACACAGAGACCGCAGTCAGTCTGAGGCTGGTTTCTCCCTCTTTCTCCAGATCCTCAGTAAGACTCCCCACTGGCATAGCTATAGAGTTAAGATCTCGGCTGAGTGGCCAAGCAAAGACCTCAAGCACCCTCTCTGTCTAACCAGTGCTTCGTGTTCCTACCCACGTAGCTGACACACATACTCTTTGAGGTTTGATTTACACACAGAAACACACACACACACACACACACACACACACACACACACACACACACACACACACACACACACACACACACACACACACACACACTGGAAAAGGCTGTCACAGGTTTACTAGCTATACACTCTTTTGCCCAGACTATAAGGTAGTTATCACTGCCATCAGCCAACTCCTTATCAGCTAACAAAGGTTATCCAATCTTACTATGTAGTACTAATATTAATACAAATGTCAGTTTGACCAAGAGCAAGGCTATTAGGAGTGGCCCACACAGTGTCACCAAATAAGTATGCAAGTTCTCTCAAAACTTAAATATCTCTAGACGGATCAGCCGCAATGAAAGGTTTAAATACATTTAATAATAAATAATAAAAAGAATGAGAAAATACTCAGTATATATTCACAGTGACATCAGAGTTCAAAATCACAGGAAATATTTAAAACAACATTGCAGGACAGTCTCAAATAAATAAAGAAAAATATCTAAACTAAACTTTGCTATATTCCTGACTATATCTAAGAGAATTATACTATTTGAAGAACCACAACCAAATACACCAAAACTTTGTAGTATACCACAAATTGCAGGCCAATTCCACTGTAGTGCTAAAATAATTTATTGTAAACTGTACAATCAAAGTGCAATTTTCTTCCACAAAATTAATCTTCTCTAGCACCTCGGCCACACTCGCCTTTAACAGAGTATACTATAATCACTCATACTGGCATCATTTTATAGTGTTTATCACACCCACTTATTCAATTAACCAATTAAATAAAAAACATTATTATAAAAACTTTTAAATGCATTAATAACTTATTAACATACTATAAATTATTACAAAAAACTTTTCCATGTACATTCATGATTTAACCCTATAGGGCTCATTGTATTAAATTTCAAAATCATAAAAGCCTCCTTTTTCCTCAGTAAGCATTTTATTTGCTGTTTGTTCATATATACATTTCTTTCTATGCTATCTAACACTATAACTAGTAACCCCTTGGGGTTACCATTATGATATTTATTAAAATGTATTGCTATGGGGCTAGTCTGTTTATTATTTTTGATATCTCTAATGTGCTCCTTTACTCTGCAGGAGAACTTCTTTTAGTTTCTCCTACATAAAATTTATTGCAAGAACACTTGAGACCATATATAACCCTATCAGTTCTACAATTAAAAGTTCCATTAGTTTGAAATATAACTCCGTTAATATTAGTACATTCTTTGATTATATATTTACATACACTACATTTACCACATGCTTGTGTTCCCTGTTTATCAATTGGCTTACCAAATGTCATTTTTGGCATATAAAACTTCCTATGGACTATGACTTCTAAAGGAGAAGCACATTTTTTTACATTGTAAGAAATCAACCACTATCAAACTATGTTTAACTTGTTCCAAAACTTTTTCAGACAGTATAGAGTAGGTGGAAGTGAAATATATACATTCACTATCATTATTTCTATTAGCACCATTCCTATTTCTATATTTTCTATTATTCAAAACTTTATTTAAACTCTCTCTTAAATCTACTTCATGGTAGCCCCTGAAACAGAACTTATTATAGCTCTCATTTAGTTCTGTTTTTACTACAGCTGGATTACTACATAGCCGCTTAATTCTTACAAATTCAGTATATGGTATAGATTTAATAGTATGGGGAGGGTGATAACTTTCACCATGCAAAATAGAATTAGGTTCTTTAAACTTTCTATGTATGCTGGTACTAATATATATACCTACTTGTCCTTTTAACACTACATCTAAATAATTTACTTCATTGCCCATTCGTAAACCATCAAATCTCACTCCAATATTATTCTCCTATATTTCATCCATAAATTTATTGATTTGATCTTGCCCTCCTTTGCAAATAAATATTAAATCATCAATAAAGCAAAACTATTTACGTACATACTTAATAAAAAAATTATACTATTCCCTAGTAACTCCCTAGTTATTTGGCAATAACAAGGAAAGTACCCTAGACTGGACACTCGTCGATACCCATCTTCAATCCTATAAATCAGACACTTTGCCTGATGACCTAAGTGACCACTGTCTTACCTATGTAATCAAGCTCAAAGTAGACTGTTCCTACCAACCCATCTATAGAACATTAAGAAACAACAAGAATTTTATTCTCACCAAGTTTCTAAATGAACTTAAGGCATGCAACTGGTCAGTACTAAAAAGTATCTCCTTAGATGAAGCAGTAGCATACTTTAACACCAAATTCCTTGCTATTCTTAACTCCCATGCTCCCAGCCATTCTATAAGAACCAAAGTTAATATTGCACCTTGGCTTTCTAAAGATACCAAAACCAAAATTTCACTCAGAAACAAAGCATGGGCCACCTACCGAAAAACAAAAGCCCCACTTGATCAACTAAGATTCAGACAGCTAAGGAATGACACCAAAAAATCCATAACCTTAGACAAAAATAGCCACTGCTACCATCCACTGCAAAAACACCAAAACAAACCTCAAAAGTTCTGGGTAGGAATAAACAAACTACTCCACCCAGGCCAAACTGCCACTCCACCCCCCCCCCCAGCTCCCCAACAAAAATCCCCAGTAGACATTGCTAATGACTTCAACAGCTTCTTCACAGAGACTATCCAGTCTCCAGCCAGCCAACTCTCTCCCAATGGCTCTAATTCTAATGCAGCCACACCTAGTACCCAAACATACTTTGCCTTCCAACCTCTTCCTACGCAACTTATTCATGCCCTACTTAAGAAACTAAGACCCACCACCCTGGCTGCCGACCTCCTCCCAGCAACCTTTCTGCAAAAGGCTGCTGAGACCATAGCATGCCCCATCTCAATCTTGATCAACAGAGCTATATCTGAAGCTACTGTACCCACTATATGGAAAATCTTCCATGTCATACCTCTCCATAAAGGAGGCAGTTCCACTGAACTGTCAAACTTTAGACCCGTAGCTATTCTGTCACCTCTAGCTAAAATGATGGAGAAGTGTGTACACATACAGCTCATGCACTACCTCACACAGAACAAGCTGCTGCCCAACTTTCAGCATGGCTTTAAGCCACACCACAGTACTACTTCTGCCCTCCTCTCTTTCTCTAATGTCATTAACCACAACCAGAATAATAACAAACTATCCTCAGCACTCTTTCTAGATCTATCCAAGGCTTTTGACATGGTTGACCACAAAATGCATATAAATACCTTGAAGCCCTTCTCCTTAAACAACCATGCACTCCAATGGTTTCAATCTTACTTGCAGGGCAGGCAACAGGCAGTTCTATGGCAGGACAAGCTATCATCTCACCTACCCATCACATTAGGAGTCCCCCAGGGCTCAATACGTGGACCACTTCTTTTCTCCATCTTTATCAATGACCTTCCACTCAGTCATCCCAGATGCTACCTGCATTCAATATGCAGATGACTCCACCTTGATTTGTTCTGACACTTCACCAGCTACTTTATTCACATTAACCCAAAATACCTTCAATACAGTGGAAAAATGGCTCTCCAATCAATATCTAATCCTAAACCCCAACAAAACTAAGATGCTCCTCTTCTCCCCCACACGCAGGACACCCCTGCCATCCTTCAACATAACCGCTAACAATGACACTATCATCTTCCCAGAAGCCCAAACTAAACTACTGGGTGTCATAGTTGATAACAACCTGAAGTTTGATGTGCATATTAATCAAACTATCAAAACCATTAATAAAAAACTTGGCTCTCTTTACAGAATCAAACCTTTCCTTACCCCACTTGCTAGAACTGCAATTGCCCCATCCCCATCTACTATCAACTCTTCTCTACACCTCACCTGTATTCTTCAACTTAAACAAAACAGATCTTAATAAACTATCACCCTGCTATAACCACATTGCCATATTTGCTACTGGCACAGCCTACCGGGCACACTGCTGTCACAACCTAAATTGCCTAGGATGGCTTTAACTGCCTAGCCTACTGCAGTTCAACCAGCTAATAGTGGCACATAAAGTCCTTTACCAACCAGAAAATGCACCTGCACTAAAAAATATTATCAGCCCCTATAACAGCATCTGGCCACTGCGATCATCCACTAGACTCCTAGTTCAAACATACAAATCCAACTACTCAGCTGGGGACTCTCTGTTTGCCAACTCTGTTGGAAAAACATGGAACAGACTCCCAGCTGACTTGACCCTAGAACCCTCACTAACTCAATTCAAAAACAAACTCAAGAAATACTTCAAAACTCATTGGTTATGTCCTTGCAATAATCCCGACTAGTGCCCTCTCTATCACTTAGGTGCCTTACCTTCAACTACTTCTAACTTTTTTCTACCACACCATTTCAGGAAGGGTCAATTGTATAACTGCTGCTCAATGTGTCTTAAACCTGAATGTAATGTTATGTATATATAACTTTGAATATAATGTTATGTTTTGTAAAGTGTTTTATAATAAGTTAGTACTATATGTGCTAAATGCTGGTATTGCCTATGACTGTAATCTCACTAGGGCTAACCCACAAGGAGTTAAAGCAAAAGCAAATACAAACACAATTCCACGGCTACTGCAACCGCAACTGAACAGCTGGGCAGCATCAATGTAAAAGCACAGCCACAGGAACCAAAAAAGAACCAACCAAGAATACACTCCCAAATCACAGTTGTTTAATGAAACGACTTAGCCCTTTCACCTTACAAGGCATCTTCAGAGTCAAAACTGAAGATGCCTTGTAAGGTGAAAGCTTCATCAGAGCAAGGCAGATATGGTGATTGGATCTTGTTATTGTCAGGTACAAGACATAATGCAAATGCTGTGTCTCTCTCTGAGAGACTTAATAAATTAATATCTCAAATATTACTGCTGGGATAGTTTGCAGAATGACATCATTTCTTGTAATCTGACTATCCCAGGTAAACCCCCCACTGCTGGAAGCTAGCAGTATTTAACATCTACCTGTGAAAATACGTAGACCTCAGAACTTTGGCATATGCTGGAACTCATAAAACAATTGTAGTAATTAATTCACTCCAAAGACCATACAGAATGCTTCTCAATACAGACATTGTGTCTGTAGCTACCATAAAGTAATTTAATTTCAGCTATTTTTATGAAGATTTGCTGGATTGAAGTTAACCTCCTGTATTACAGTTTCCACTGTTAAAATATATACATTTAAACAGTTACAATAGTGTATGTACATTTCTGTTCTCTTCCAGTAGGGCACACTGTGGATACATTTCAAGCACAAGCACTCTACAGAATATCTTTTCAGCATACATCTGTACAAAATATCTTATATGACATACCGTTCTAATCCATTTGTAACACAAGCATCTTATATAGATCATGCTGATATTCACAAATGACGTATAATTATTTACAAACTTCCACATAGCTGTGCTGGCAGTATCTCTCTTTGTCACACTTCTTCCCCCCCTTGAAGATTAAAGCCAATTTTTCAAGTGACCCTTGAGAAATGTTGCTTGAGATGAATGAGCCTATCTGGGAATGCACTACTCCATACCTTGTCTTGAGGGCCCATCTGCATTGGCTTTGCTACCCCCACTACAATATCATATGCCTGCAATGCTAGGCTCCACCTTAGTAACTAGGCATTTTGTTGGTTGGCTCAATGTAGCCATGTTAAGGGACTGTGGTCTGTAACTACAGTGAATTTCCTTCCGTACAGATAAGGCTGAAGTTTCTGCAGTGCCCACACTATGGCTAGATATTCCTTTTCTACAGCTGCATAACATTCCTCTCTGGGTTGGAGTCTACAGCTGAGATATACCACTAGGTGCTCTTCTCCCTCTGAGGAATGTGGCTGTGTACAGCCCCTACCCCATGGTTTGAAGCATCCACCTGCACAACAAATTATTTGCTGTAATCAGGACTGGCTAGCACAGGAGGTCCTCCCAAAGCTCCTTTAACCTTCTGGAATGCCTGCTCACATTACCTTATCTGGCCTGTTTTTCCTTATCAAGTCTGTGAGGGGGAGCAACTATGGTACTATAGCTGGGGGCATGCTTTCTGTAGTACCCTACTGTCCCTAAGAATGTCCTCATCTGCTTTTTGGTAATAGGGCAGGCCATGCCTGAATGGCTTCTACTTTGGCAGGTTCTGGTCTGATATTACCATTCCATACTCTTTGTCCCAGGTAGGAGACCTCTGTCATCCCCACCTGACACTTACTGGGTTTAATGGTCAACCCTGCCCTCTGTAGTCTGCTCAGCACCTCTGTGATATGATAAAGGTGCTCTTGCCAGAAATGGCCGTAGATGGCAATATCATCCAGGTAAGCAAAGGCAAAATCTCCTGCTCCTGATAGTATATGATCTACCAACCTCTAGACAATTGCTGTGGCATTTTTATCCCAGAGGGCATCTTCTTGAACTCATACAAGCCGTAAGGAGTCACAAAGGCTGATGTCTCTCTAGCATTGGGAGTTAAGGGCACCTGCCAGAAGCCCTTGATAAGATCAACAGTGGTAAGATACTTAGCCCCACCCTGCTGCTCTAGGGCTTTATCTGTCCTAGACATGGGGTAAGCATCCAACTTCATGTGACTGTTTAGTTTTCTGTAGTCCACACAGAACCTGGTGCTGCCATCCTTCTTTGGTACTAGCACCACTGGGGAGGCCCAGGGTCTGCTGGACTCCTTCATAGGTTCATAGGTTCATAGGTAGGTACTAGGCTATTGGACCTAGGGCCTATATAAGCCTAGTGAAAAAGGTACCCTGGCTTTCACCACCTAAGAAAATTATTTTCCTGTGCCCGTTGAGCAGAGCCATGGAGGTGATCCCTGGGGTGAATTTCCTATTTCCCGTCCAATCATCAAGATTTTTCTTGAAGAGTGCTAATGAGGTGCTTTGTTTGATATAGATAGGTAGTTTGTTCCAGAGTATGGGAAGTCTCTGAGACAGGAATCTATCCCTCCAGCATGTTCTGTTTATTGTGGTGACAAGGTTTAGGTACCTAGAGCATGTAGCTCAGAGGGATTGGGATTTCTTTAAGTGGAGCATGTCCAACAGCTCTGGGTTTGACATAGCTTTATATGTTAGGCAGAGATCATCTCTGAGTAGGTGATATGCAATGGAGAAAAGCTGGAGTTTTTTTAGACGGTCTACGTAGGGCATCTGTTTGAGGCTGGTAATCCTCTTTGTGAGGTATTTCTGTGGCCTTTCCAGTTGTTGTAGATGTCTTGTGAGATACATACCAAAAGGGGCATTATACTCTATAATGGGTCTAATAAGTGACGAGTAGAGGGAAACAATTAACTCTTTTTTCCTAGATGAGAAAACATTTGTGATGAGGTGTGACATGTAGAAGGATTTCCTGACTACTGTGGCGATGTGATTATCAAATGAGAGACTACTGTCCACCTGTGTCCCAAGGTCTCTTATCACACTTTCGGTGTTAACTAGACTACCACTTATGTGGTAGCTCATGGGTACAGAGTTTTTACCAAAGGGGATGGCAATGCAATTTTTGGTATTGAGCTTGAGGCCATGGGTCTGACACCAGGCATCTGTCTCCAAGAGGCCCTTTTGTAGGATGTCCACATTGTTAGGAGTTTTGATTATGACTCCTAGTTTGCAGTCATCTGTGAACTTCATTAGCCAAAGACTTTCTGTGTTAGCCTGTACTTCAGAAAAGTAGATACCAAACAGGAGAGGACCCAGGACTGAACCCTGTGGTACTCCACTTGCCACTGGTCTGAAGTCAGATTTGGAGTCTGCTACTTTCACAGTGTGGGTTCTGTCAGTGAGCCAGTTGCCACCCCATCTTGTGACATAGGGATTAATACCTAGTTTAGTGAGTTTATCTATAATTCCAGAGTGGGGGATGGTGTCAAAAGCCTTGGTGAGATCTAGATAGGATGTGTGAACCACCTTACTTTCATCTATGGCTTTGGTGACTGCTTCAAAGAAGTCTATCAGGTTTAGGAGACATGATCTGCCTTTTACAAACCCGAACTGGGTGGGGTCCAGAGTTTGGAGATTACCAATGTCTTTGTTTATAAGATCCATGGATGATACATTCCATGGCCTAGCAGACCAGGCTTGTTAGGCTAATGGGGCAGTAGTTCCCGGTGTCCATGGTGGCTCCCCCTTTGTGGAGTGGGATAACCATCACTGTACAACATTCAGTGGGCACAAAACCTAAGGTGAGGCTATGATTGAACATGGTGCTTAGGTGGGGTGCCAGTTCATTCTGCAATTTGTGTAGAATGCAGCCTGGGATGTTGTCAGGTCCCATGGATGTTGTGTTCTTGACTTTGGAGAGTATGGCTTTTACCTGTGCAGCTATGATTGCAGGAACTTTGCATTCTTCCGATATAGAGAAGGGCCCTTTAGGGTGTGAGAGGGGGGTAAAGTTAGCATTGAAACTATCTGCCAGGATGCTGGCAATATCAATTGGTTCTGTATATTTAGTGCCATTGTGCTGTAACTCACAGCAGATCTGAGTATTGCCATTGAGATTCTTGACATAGCTATAGAATGCTTTGTGATTGTCTTTAGAATCAGTAGCAATTTTGTTTTCATAACTAGCTTTGGAGGATTTTTTGAGGGATCTCAGCTTCGTACTGAGGCTGACCAGGGAGTTCCTCCAATCATGGGATTTTACTCTGTTTTGCAACAGTTTCTTTCTTCTTTTGTAGAGTTTGTTTATGGCAGGGGATCACCAGATTGGCTTCCTTTTTTGGAGGATAGCATCTTGGTTCTGTTAGGGATAGCACGATCCATGCATTTGTGTAAGTGCTTATAAAGTGCATTTGTGTAGGATTCAGCAGTCGTACTTCTATTGTCCATCTGCATGGGTGTCATGAAGTTTGCCACTTCTGTTTTAAGAAGTGTGAAGTTGGCTTTGGAGATTTTTTTATGGTTGTTTCCCTAATGGGGAGTGGGGGCGGGGAGCGGGATGTGGATGTCTAGGGTGATTAGCTTGTGGTCGGATCTGACCAATGAGGAATTGACCTCTGGTGTGGAACACTGATCACCCATGTTGGTAATGACCAGGTCTACGATATTGCTGCCTCTGGTGGGGGTGTGGATAAGTTGATCCAAGGTATTGGAATTTATGAATTCCAGAAAATGTTGAGCAAAATAGTTGGTACATGAGTAGTTTTCCCAGTTAATGGTGGGGTAGTTGAAATCTCCCATTATTAGGGTGTTGGTTTGTACTCTAATATTTTCCAGTGTATCAAGAAATGAGGAGTGGGAATCCTGGGGCATGGTGGGGGATCTATAGCAAGTTACACTTTGGATTGCTGTCTTGCCCAGAGTTAGTTGCACTTGGATAATCTCAGATACATTATGCTGAGCAACTAGCCTGGAGGTGTGGATATCCTTAATGAATATGGACATGCCTCTGCCTTTAGTGTTTCAGTCCAGGTTAGGTGGCCGAAAGGTCTGGTATGAATTATAGCCTGGTAATGCAGGGGTGCTCTCTGGAGCCTTGAACCAGGTCTCTGTCACTGCACAGATGTCAATGTTCTCTATTTTAAGGAGTGTCTCGAGTGAATGCATTTTGATGTTTAGACTTCTAGCATTGAGTAGCATTACCCTCAGATTTTGCTTGCTTCTATCTGTTAAGGTGGTGAATTTGTCATTTGAATCTTGCCTAAAAAAGGAACTATAGGGGTGGCAAGAGCCTTAGCCAGTATCCATTATCCTAGATTACCGCTAGTTTCAACATTCCTGTATCTTCTCCCTCAGAGTCTGACTGTCTAAGGCACCCTATAAGGGGCCTGGTTAATAGGCCTTTGGGGTCATATAGCCAAATGGTGGCTGTACCTGGTGGGTGCACCCTGGTTTACCAGTGACCATGTCCACAAACTCCTGTAACACTGCTTGGATTTCTCGAACCCAGGAAGGGGATAGCTTCTGGGACATTGCTATCCATTCCACTGAGGTATGAGTCTGAGCCTCACTGAGGAGATCATTCACCAGATCACCCTCAGACTCCTCCTGCAATCCACTACAAATGCTCAGCACAAGGGCCTCCCTATCATTGTAATGTTTCATCATGTTAACATGGTACAATTTGTTCTCCTGCCTCTTGCCTAGCAGGTCTACCATGTAGTTAACATCACTGACCTTCCTTACCAGTTTGAAGGGTCCCTCCCAAGCTGCCTACAGCTTGTTGTGTCTGACATGAATGAGAACCATAACCTGTTGCCCTACATCATATTCTCTTGCTCAAGCATTCCTGTCACACCAGACCTGTTTCTGCTGTTGGGCTTCTGCCAGGGTCTCCTGCGCCATGCCCTTGAGTTCCCTGAGCCTTGTCTTGAGGTTTAGGACATATGCCACAAGAGTCTAAGGGTGATCTGGTGAATGATCTTCCAGTGATGTTACAGCTGGCATGGTGTAGTGGTTAACTGCTATGACTATAGTGCACAGGGTCCTGGGTTCAAGACTTGCAAGGGCTGTTAATTTACTGTTGAGCATGATCCATCTTAGCAAAACAAAATCTACTCAAGCTACACACTCTAGGGATATAAACCTCAGCACAACAATAAATAGAACATGCTGAAGGGATAGATTCCCTTCACAAAGACTTCCCTTGCTATGGAACAAGGTCCCAATCTACATAAGACAGAGCCCCTCACTATCACTTTTCAAGAGGAACCTTGACGAGTGGATGGGTAACAGAAAGTTCACACCAGGGATCATACCAACAGCTCTACTAGATAGGGGCCAAGGGTACTAGCTGCTAGATCAAGGGCCTAGGGAACTAACCAAAGGGGTGGTGAATACTGCACAATGTGGCTGGGCTAATATATGCCTTAGGACAGATAGCCCAGTACCTACCTATGAACCTATGAACCTATTGTGGGATTCACACTCACCCTCCTACTCATCACAAATCAAATCTAGAGGTCCTCTCACCCTATACTCATACAGCAGCTCAAAGGGTAAAAAACCTGTGGATTCCTGGTGCACATCTCTGTATGCAAACAACAGATGGGGCAAATATTTGTCCCACTCCTTCTTGAACTGGTCTGCAAATGCCTGCAGCATAGTCTTTACTGTAGAATTTAATCTCTCCACAAGACCATTAGTGTAGGGGGGGTGGCATGGGTTTTCTTTAGGGGGGGTCTATATTATAACATTGAAGACTTAAACCTTCTAATGTTATAATATCGAACCCTATGCACTGAACGCTGAAAATAGCAAAGCTGCAGAGTATCGAATACTTTCCTAGGGAAAGTATTCGGTGGGCCATTTCTGCAGCTTCACTATTTCCTCGACTGTGGAGCAATGGTTACAGACCGGGTTAAGGTAAGTGTGCGAACAGATCTGGTTAAGGTGAGTGTGTGATAGTTAGGGACCTTAGGGTTAGGGAGCGGGTAAGTTGAGTGTTCGCTAGGGACCTTAGGGTTAGGGAGTGGGTAAGGTCAGTCTGTGATAGGGACCTTGGGGTTATGGAGTGGGTAAGGTGAGTGCACAATAGGGAATTTAGGGTTAGGGAGCGGGTAAGGTGAGTGTGTGATAGGGAACTTAGGGTTAGAGAGCGGGTAAGGTGAGTGTGCAGTAGTTACGGACCTTAGTAGGGTTGGGTTAAGGTAAGTGGATAGCTAGTAGTGTATGTATGGTTTAGTGCAGGGTTTTGTGAAGTGTATTTGTGTGGATTATTTATTTTGGTGTGCTTGTGTTGTATGTATGTTTGTCGGAACAGTGAATTTTTTCCCTGGGAAAAAAATAGCTATTCTGAGTGTTCGATGTAATAGTCTTTCGATCAAAATGGTTTGATATTATAACATTCAAAGTTTTAAGACTTTGATGTTATAATATAGACCTGCCTTTAGGTGCTTCACCCCACAGTGCTCCCACAGACAAACTAGCAGGTCCGATGTGAAATTGGCACCACTGTCAGTCATTATTTCTTTTGGGAAACTTACCCTGCTGAAAATCTCTACCAAAGCATTTGGCACCTTTTCTGCCTCAATGGAGCAACCACTTCAGGGTATCTGGTAGCTTAATCTACTACCACTGGGATATATTTCTTCTCGTGGAACTTGGGGTAGTCAGAGGCCCCACAATATCCATAGCTATCCTCTGAAATGGCTCCTCAATCACTGGCAAAGGCACCAAAGGAGCTTTGACCTCATCTCCTGCCTTGCCTACCCTTTGGCACTGCTCACAGATCCTGCAGTACCCTGTTACAGCCATGGAAATTCCAGGCCAATAAAAGTTCTGTATAATAAATCTCTTTGTATGCTTTATGCCCATATGTCCTGCAAAGGGAATGTCATGGGCTATGGCTAGAAGTGCCATTTAGTAGGCACTGAGCACTACCAACTGCTGTATTCTCTCACCCTCTAGCCCTCCCTCAGGGGTCCATTCTCTATACAGTAACCCTTTGCCCTAATATACAGATCCCCCTTTTACTTGTGAATCAGTCACCTCTCTGGCTACCTCACTCAAGCCCTGTAGTGTAGGGTCTGAGACCTGAGCCTATCTCAGCTCTCTGTTTGTATCCCTTTCCAACACCCCCTCCACATGACGTCTGGTATACTCTGACAGCGGTGCCTCACTTTCAGCCTGGGTACTACTACTCACCTCTGCCCTTCCATTCACTCTCTCCAAGGGAACATCAGTACCCACAAGCACTTGTGGCTCACCTTTGGTCTCATTGCTACAGTGTATCTCCCTCTCTAAAGTAACTACCTCACCAGTCTTGGCTTCAAGTGTGCGGTCTGCCTACATTCACCCCAGGCTACCAGACCCACATGCTTGTCTCCAAATCTGACTGCATGTAACTGCATGCACACAAGGTCCTACATTATCAAAATCATTCCCTATCAGGCCATCTGCAGGGATATCCTCAAACACTCCTACCTGCTTGCTTCCTTTTCCACCCTCCCAATCAAGGTGAACCCTAGCCAAAGATATTTGGAATTTTGTCCCTCCTAAAGCTCTGACTAGAGTAGACTGCCCAAGCAAGTAGTGCTCCTCTTTAACTATTGCAGACTTCACAATTGTTAGGTCAGAGGCTGTGTCTTTCTTAGCACTGGCCTGTTTTCCATCTACTAAGATAGGATATAACCTCTTGTGGTAGTTTGCTACTCTTGTTGACTCCAGACAACTTACAGCTGGCATTCTGTCATTCCCACTTACTGGCTCTCCCACCTTTTTCCCCACCTTGCTTCCTTGTATATCTATATGTTATATGGCCACACTGGTTGCATTTAAAACATTTAACCCTTGATCCAGGCTGTGTACCTGAACTAATGGCTTCTCCTGTTACTGGCAGACTCTATTGGGGCAGTTTAGGATGCCCACCATGGATTTTCTTAGACCCATGTGCAGCACTGGGTATCCCTTTCCTGTACAGTGATGCCCTGCTTGCTAGGTATATGTCTCCCTTTTTTCTGAACTCATCTGCTGTATTGTATTCTCTATCTGCTAACCAGATTTTCATGTCCTCAGGCAAAGAGCTAAGGGCTTGTTCCCTTACCAAAAGGTCTGCCAACCCTTCAAAAGTGGTGACCTGACACCCATTCACCCACCTATGAAAATAAGTGCTTAACACAGCAATATATTCACAAACACTTTCATCTGCCTTGCATCTATGCTCACGAAACAATTTTTAACAGTATTATAACTTAAGCAATCAGTATCAGACAGTTTAGAAACAGCAGTTACAGCTTTACCATGGAGTAAGGGGGTCAGGACCCAGAGGCCTTTGTCAACATTATCCTGTTTACAAACCCTTTCAAACATGTCAATAAAATTATCAAAAGTATCACCCTCTGTAAATTGTGGAAGAAATTTACTGACCTTTATTGCTTCTGGGGTTCTGTTACTCCCTTCCCCATTACATCCATGACCCTGGTGAAGAGTCAGGATTTCCTTTTCATGTTGTCTCTATCTTTCATTTTCATCAGCCTCCAAATGTCTCAGTCTCTCTGCTGCTTCTAATTCCATTTGTTTCTCTTGTCGCCATCTCTCTGCTAATTCTAGCCCATATGTTTGGCCTCCAGCTCAAGTCTGTTTAACTCCAGATGGATTTTTAAGTCCTCTGAGGCAAAGTTGAACTTTCCATTTTCTGAGAGTTGTACATCCCCGAGGCCAGTCTGGTGGTCCTCCTATTTGCTGGTCTGTGATGCAGCTGTGGTTAAGGCTGCAATCATTTCAAGTTTAGTCAGATTGGCATGCACCAATCCTTTGGCTTGACACCTCTCAGCCAACTGGCTCCTTGTTGCCTCACCATAATCCTCTGTCGACATCCTTGCCTGCTCTCCCTGACTAACTAAACTAACACAAAATAAATAAAACTATTATGATACAAAACTTTGAATGTCTACCATGTGGCTGCTTGATAGTACAAACACCTTCCTTAGTGACCACTATTTACAGGCTACAGGAGTTCAATATCCACACCACTGAATCCCAATATGTGGATATCCCACCACTGCCAACCAATAAATATGATGACCTACCACTGGACCAGTAATCAAGGAGTCTCAATCCTCACCACTGGCAACAGTGGGTGATGTACACTGAGATGATGGCAGGCACACACACAGTATTTTCATATACAGCTCTCTATATCAAGTCCAATTTCTCTTAAGAGCACACAGAAACCACAGTCAGTCCAGGGCTGGTTTCTTCCTCCTTTTGTCCAGATCCCCAAACAGACTCCTCACTGGCACAGCTATAGAGCTGAGATCTCAGCTGAATGGCCAAGCCAAGACCTCCAGAACTCTCTATGTCCAATCAGTGCCTTGTGTCCCTGCCCAAGTAGCTGACACACACACACTCTGAGGTTTGATTTACAAACACACACACACACACACACACACACACACACACACACACACACACACACACACACACACACACACCTAGGAAAGGGTGTCACAGGTTTACCAGCTATGCCCCCTTTTGCACAGACTATAATTTAGTTATCACTGCCACCAGCCAACTTCTTATCAGCTACTTAAGGGCCCTTAGCAAAGGGTGTCCAGTTTTACTGTGTAATACTAATATTAATACAAATGGTAGTTTGACCAAGAGCAAGGCTATTAAGAGTGGCTCGCATGGTGTCACCAAATAAATATGCAAATACTCTTAAAACATAAATATCTCTAGACAGATCATTCACAATAAAATGTTTAAATATATTTAATAATAAATAATAAAAGAACAAGAAAATACTTAGTATATATTCACAGTGACATTAGAGTTCAAAATCACAAGAAATATTTAAAACAGCATTGCAGGACAATCTCAAATAAATAAAGAAAAATATCTAAACTAAACTTTGCTATATTCCTGACTACATAAGAGAATTATACTATTCCCTAGTAATTTACTTCATCAGAGCAAGGTAGCTATGGTGATTGGATCTTGTTGTCAGGTCCACGACATAATGAAGAATGCTATGTCTCTCTAAGAGACTTCTTAAATTAATATCTCAAATATTACTGCTGGGATAGCTGTTTGAATGACATCATTTCTTGTCATCTGACTCTATTCCAGGTGAACCCCCCCCCCAACTGCTGAAAGCTAGCAGTATTTAGTATGTACCTGTGACAATACATAGACCTCAAATCTTTGGCAGATGCTGGAAATCATAAAACAATTGTAATAACTAATTCACTCCGAAGACAATACAGAAAGCTTCTCAATACAGACCTTGTGTCTGTAGCTGCCATAATGTAGTTTAATTTCAGCTATTTTTCTGAAGTTTTGCTGGACTGAAGTTAACCTTCTGAATTTCAGTTTCCACTGTTAAAATATATACATTTTAACAGCTACAATAGTGCATGTACATTTCTGTTCTCTTCTAGTAAGGCACACTGTGGATACATTTCAAGCACAAGCACTCTACATAATATCTCTTCAGCACACATGTCTGTAGAAACCATCTTATTTGACATACAGTTCTAATCCATTTGTAACACAAGCATCTTATATAGATCTTGTTGAAATTCACAAATGGCATATAATTATTTACAAAATTCCAGATAGCAGTGCTGGCAGTGTCTCTCTTTGTCACAATACCTACCACACCCTTTCAATTTGCTGATTCCTCCTTGTGTCTTAATGTACAATTTATGGTTCTGGAGATATTAATATCCATGTTCAAGCATTGGTAATACAGTTGTATTTCTGTTATATCTCTGATGAATGAACTCACACAGGCTTTTCTGTCATCTTTTTGTCTAACCCCAATGGCTGCCATACACTCCCAGCACAATGCTTTAACACTTCATATTTGCATTATCAATGAAAATATTCTTTAATGTTTACAGCTTTGCTAAAGGTTTTCAGTTACTCAACCAGTAGTCATGTCCCAGTGATTGTTTCAGTGGGCATGTATACAAAATCATGTCAGCTTGCAGATGCCACCTATTGCTGAAGTTACTGGTCTTGAGCTATTGCATTTAGTGTGCAAAAAGCTAATATCACATACTGTGGGGAAAATCAAAGCTATATCGCACAGGATGTGTGCATACTACCCATGTCATTTTATGTAATTTTTACTACCATTGTATGCATGCCCATGTATGTGTGCATACTTTAACATTATCAAGTAAATATAGTGAGGCAAATGAACTGGGTATGATCATTGTGGTTAGTATAATTGACACTGTGTAAAAATTAAGGCACTATGTCACTACTTAAGGCCCCAACCATGGTCAAAATATGTGCAGGGAGCATGGGAAGTTAAGTAGTAGTGTAATATGTTACTGTTTGTTACTGCCAATCCCAGTCTGGAAAATCTTCACTGGTTTTAGTGGAAAATTTAGAACTTGGCTAAAGGGTAGCTCTTCGTTCTTAGTAAAATGATGATCTGAAAGCAGCTTTATTACCAAGAAGAAAATAACTATTTGTGCAGGTATGTTTATATAATACAGAAATAGGCATGGTCATACAGCAATAACTGGTTGCTACTTATCTATAGTTACTGAGATCAATTTGTGATCCTGGGAACAAGATAAGGCAATAAATCTACAAATGTCATATAAACAACTTTGTAGAGGTTTGCTACTGCCATGACAGTTTCAAACCAGTGGAGGTAGGGTATATGCCAGAAGGAGTATAAGCCTGTTCTTGAAACAAGCTTCTTTGGCTTCTAATGATAAAAGCTTGAAACTTAGTAGGCATGTTTAATTTCTCGAAGTATTTTGGGTTTCTAATACCATGCAACAAACAAAAAAGCCAGCAAGTGTTGGTAGTAACCATATCCAAAAACCATTTATTATCATGAGGGAGAAAACCCCCCTGAAATACTGCTATTGTGAATACCAATAGCAGAAAAAGCTTTTTAACAAAAAAGCTACAATCCTCAAACCGGTTTCGGCTCCTCTGAGCCTTCTTCAGTGAAGTATAAAATGAGAAAACAGAGTATCACAATACATACACATATATAGGGATAGGTCCAACTCTAGGGCCAATCCGAACACAGAATTCACAATTGATCATTAAGGCCAGGTGTAAACAAAGCTCCAAGTTTGATGATCCATTTTTTCTCCTTGGAGCTAAGTAATTCCTGCCAAAACTGTTTGTCTTTACATTTCCCCCTGATGCAATCAATAACAACAAATTTGAATGAAGCAGATACATGTTTCAAACAATGTTTATACAAAGCATTACTGATACGTTTATTTTTGATGTCACTCAAGTGCTCACAAATTCTCAGACGGAAAGCCCGGGAAGTCTTTCCAACATAGAAAGCAGAACAATTGCAGGTCACCAAATAGATGACCCACTCAGTGTTACAGTTAGCCCAAAACTTAATATCAAAAACTTGTGAAGTGTTTTTACTAGTAAATTCATTAGTACGTGAAACACGAATACAGAATGAGCAATGCCCACAGGGAATGCATCCAACAATGGGTTTCCCTAAGATAGACCGCTGAGTTTGTTCAGAAAAATCCAAACCTACTCTCTTGTAATGACTCTTGAACCAATGGTCTGTCCCCTTCTAAATGAGAAGGAACAGTGATCTGGCAACATAGAATAAAGTTTTAAATCAGCTTTAAGAATATTCCAATGTCTCTGTATAATATTTTTAAAGCCCTGTGTATTCCGTCCATATGTGGTTACCAAACGTAAAGGTTGTAACTGATGACGGTTACTCTTATCTTTGTATGTTAATAAATCTTCCCTATTTAGACTAGACACAGATCTTTTCGCTAGATGTACCGAACCTGGACGATATCCCCTCCTGATAAATCTACAAGTCAAGTCATCCTGGGCATCAAGGAAAGATTGTTGGCTAGAACAGATTCTCCTGGCTCTAAGAAACTGGGATTTGGGTATGTTCTGGATGACATGTTGTGGGTGGAAGCTGGTAGCATGTAATAATGAATTAAATTCAGGAAATTTTCTGAACATCCTGGAGGATAGGGTGTTATCCTGGTTCCTAATGATTTCTACATCGAGAAATACTATCCTCGATTTGTTATAGGTCAATTTAAATTCAATCCCCCATATGTTATTATTCAGATATTCAAGAAATTCCATAAGATACTGTTCATCAGCTTTCCACACCAACCAACAGTCATCCAGATACCGACGCCAGATATCCATCTCACACATATAAATATTGTGTTTGACATCATAAATCACAATCTCTTCAATGTATGCCATAAACAGATCTGCATATATGGGTGCAAAAGATGCACCCATAGCAGTACCCTGCTTCTGCCAATAGCAAAGATTATGAAAATAGAAAACATTGCTTGACAACACATATTCTGTTAGGCATACAAGAAAAGTGTTAAATCCAGGTTGATATAAACCTGATCTAGCCAACCAATAATCCAACGCTTGTAAACCCGCCCAGTGTGGAATGTTAGTGTAAAGAGAGGTAATGTCCAAAGTGCATAATAGCCAATGTGATTGAAGTTGGGAGTTATTAATAATATCCAAAAATTGGGTGGTGTCTTGAATCCTAGCTCTAATTTGACTCAATAACGGTTTTAAATATCGAGTCAAATATTCAGATAGTGGTTCGGTAAGGGACCCATGTCCCGAGACAATCGGTCGCCCTGGTGGATTAGTGGCATGTTTGTGGATCTTGGGTAACAGATATAAATACTGTTTTTTAGGTGACCCAACCAACAGCTGTTCTTTAACATCTTTAGAAATGATACCCTCATCCACTGCCTCAGTCAAAAATCCATCAATTTGGCACTTAAAGTGGGGAGAGGGATCCACAAGCATCTGCCTATAATATTGTTTGTCACCCAATTGTCTCATAGCCTCACTATCATAGGCAGTTTTATCTAGTACCACCACCGCTCCACCTTTATCAGCTTGAATAATGACAAGGTTTTTATTGTTAATCAACTCATCCAAACTGCATAATTCTTCAGTAGTCAAATTATTGTAAGAGGCAGGAAAATCCTTAAGATGACAATGTATGTCCCGAAGGACATTTTTTTGAAATACCCCTACTAAATGAGTCATGGGTGGAGTGAAAGTAGATTTTTTAAATCTGAAGTCACCAACTGTGTCACAAGGTACATCACAAACATTACTGTCAAAAAACACCTTCAAGTTCAATATGCGACAAAAATTAATCACATCCTGGGCCAGAGACTGTTCAGAAACAAAAAACCCAGGAACAAAATTGAGCCCTTTGTTCAATAATTTGATTTGTACATTAGTCAAATCAACAGACGAAATATTATGGACATTGGAATCAGAGCTTAATGCTGTGTCATGATCTTCATAAGTGTCTCCAAACTTTGTTTGGATGTTATGTTTCCTGTGCTTCCGCCCCCCTCGTCGGTATCTAAATTGAGAGGGTGTGATAAATTATCTCTTTTGGACATAGGTGATCCCTCACATAAATGTGAATCGAATTCCCCTTCTGTATTAGAAGAATTATCTTCCCCAGATGTCCCACTTGAAAAACCAGTATTTTTCTTTAGAATGGACCTAGGCCTTTTTCTTTTGGGAGTAGATGATCTCTTGTCATATTTATGATCATCCCGGGGTAATCTAAAGGATACATTCTTAGAAGTATCAAAAGGTTTACCCCTGTCATAATCACCTACATCCCTAAGAAATTTTTTAATTTTCCTATCTTTTAGAGTGGTTTCCATTTTCGACAAATCTGTAGTGAGTTTCTTAACTTGTGTCGTAAAAGAATCACAAGCTTCAAACTTATTCGTCTGCAAACAGAAAGTGTCCAAATCCTTGATGCCCTGCTGTACCTTGCGCCCATAAAAATTGGCCAAAGCATCCACAAATTTGGATGAGGCCAACTGTTGAATGTGACCCCAATCCTGGATAAGCTGGTCATCAATATCAGAGACCAAAGGTTGTATTTTGACCCTTAAACCCTGTGGGGTAATATGTTTCTGCTGATATGCTTTAAATAAGCGTAAATGCCACACATTGGTCCTAACCATCTTCATATGCTTGCCCAATTTGTTAAAAAATATATCACATTGTGCGTCCAAATCAGACCCAACCACATCTGTCACAGTAGATGAACCATTCTTGTCCAAACCAAACACAGATAAATCATCCATGTCAGATGATAAGCCCTGTATAATAGGTGACAATGCCATATTCGAAATCTAAAAATCTGATCCAACCAAACCAACCAAACCGTGCTTCAAAAATGAAAACACCTGGAGCAAAAAAGTCTTACTTTAAAGTTAGTAAAAAACTAATGTCAACACTGACACACAAGTGATCCAATATATATGGACCAAAAGTAACTCAATGAAAAATATAAAATGTAATCCAAAAACAGACCATTATACATCAAATACCAGCAAACAAATCATATATAAGATAACCTGGTATATATGTATAAGTCTGATGGATCAATGACCAATCATGTAGACCAATACAATAAACAGCCAAAACGACCTCCAGAAGTAACCAAGGTCATATTACTGTGTATAGGTCTCAATATCTCTGAAAAAACCCTATAGGCTATGATTATATATACACCAGTCAAAATATATCATATCCAATATGTAATATAATGGGTCAAATCACATAGTATTGATCCTAGACCACCTTGTCCCATAAATGATCAATCAACAAAATGTGATGGTAAACCACTCTAGACTTTAGTGTATTCATTGAAACACGATTGGACAGGTCCAACTGGCCCTAAATATAATAAATCAACAAACTAGTATATGTCCGAAATGGGCCACAATGTGTCTGATAGGCAAAAATGGTTCAAATCAGCACCCAACCAGAACTAACCTAACTAACACCTGTTCTAATAACAGCATAGTCAAGGGGTACAAAAAATACAGAATATGCAACCAAAATTAGGAATATTGTATATCAAAAGTTGGGTATGTATTAATCATCAATACATATTATAAACCTAAACATCCAACTATTAAACGATGATAGTCCTACATTAAATCAGTGTTGACTATCAAAAAACCTACTTATACAATATGTGTATAAGTACTACACATCATCCTAATTCTGGATATTGTAAGTAAATTAGCTGTATAAGACCCCACAAAAATGTATATAGACTACATCTGCATAGCTATTATACGAAGTGGATATCAAAAGTAGTATTGAATCCAATCACAAGGAGAAAACGCAAAGACACACACAGTCAGTATGGCCCAAATAAAACAATAAACACACTCGACCAATATATACCAACCAAACTTATTAAATAAAGAACCCCCATCCAATATAATGTATGTAACCAATCCTAAACATAACAGTTTAGAAAAAAGCCACCATAGATAACTATTATGAAAACTCCAAATATAAAATGATGGGTAATGCCTAATAAGGATTCAACAATCTGCGCAAAATAAAGGTGTCCTAACACTGCACAAATTATCGTACTAAGTAGGTCACCTATATAGCAAACACCCAGACAAAAAATATCTGATGTTCACGCGAACTGTGAACCATAAGCAGTGACCAAACAGGCTATAAACTTTATCATAAGCATTGCCTGGCAAGAGTTCACCAAACCACACAAAAAAACATTTGTGTGATTTGGTTCACACCACAAACCCACAAGAGTTTGAACCAACGTTTAGATAGAAAAACCCACAATATCGAGCAAATACCACAAATGGCCACATACACCAAACAATAGCGTTCAACACAGTCCTAACCCTTCATAAAGTGGCGCATTAGATTAGTCGCCAGTTGTAACTGGCAAACAGAAAGATGTCTAGTGTTCGCGTAAACCGCGAGCCATACACCCTGCCAAACAAGCTGAAAAATTGCAATGAGGACCTGCCTGGTAGCGCACTACCAAACAGATACATATGCCAACACTATACTGTTAGATCAACTGGATGTGCGACCTTTACATAATGCACCATATATTAAACTGATTGTACAAATACAAAAGCAGGAACATGTGAACGCCAGTTTAACAAATGTGAATATGAGAAATATTTAAATAGAACACTGTAATCAGAAATGATTAACATAGCATACTGTCATATAATGCATATCCAAGTCCAAATAAAGTCCAACAATACGCTAAACGCAAAATTGAAGTAAGTCCAGGCCACCATTAAAGTTCAAACATCCTCCGATGGTAAAAGTCATTGCATGATTGACCCAAACAGGAAATGGAATGACGCAAACATCCGGAAGTCCTCAAAGTTCGCAAACAGCTGTAACACAGCCAAACATGACCGAAAAAAGCTGTTACAGCAATGATAAGGTGTTATAAGTAAAAAGAGTATTGCGATACCCATAAAAGTAAGAATAAAGTCAGCTAGGATTCACACACCAACAACGGTTCCCAGCAACTGTAAAATACAACATCCAAAGAAAAAGGCAGGTGCCCGTGGAACCCTTGCACGGCCAAACCAGGATAACTAGCAACAAACAAAAAAGCCAGCAAGTGTTGGTAGTAACCATATCCAAAAAACATTTATTATCATGAGGGAGAAAACCCCCCTGAAATACTGCTATTGTGAATACCAATAGCAGAAAAAGCTTTTTAACAAAAAAGCTACAATCCTCAAACCGGTTTCGGCTCCTCTGAGCCTTCTTCAGTGAAGTATAAAATGAGAAAACAGAGTATCACAATACATACACATATATAGGGATAGGTCCAACTCTAGGGCCAATCCGAACACAGAATTCACAATTGATCATTAAGGCCAGGTGTAAACAAAGCTCCAAGTTTGATGATCCATTTTTTCTCCTTGGAGCTAAGTAATTCCTGCCAAAACTGTTTGTCTTTACATTTCCCCCTGATGCAATCAATAACAACAAATTTGAATGAAGCAGATACATGTTTCAAACAATGTTTATACAAAGCATTACTGATACGTTTATTTTTGATGTCACTCAAGTGCTCACAAATTCTCAGACGGAAAGCCCGGGAAGTCTTTCCAACATAGAAAGCAGAACAATTGCAGGTCACCAAATAGATGACCCACTCAGTGTTACAGTTAGCCCAAAACTTAATATCAAAAACTTGTGAAGTGTTTTTACTAGTAAATTCATTAGTATGTGAAACACAAATACAGAATGAGCAATGCCCACAGGGAATGCATCCAACAATGGGTTTCCCTAAGATAGACCGCTGAGTTTGTTCAGAAAAATCCAAGCCTACTCTCTTGTAATGACTCAATTTTGAACCAATGGTCTGTCCCCTTCTAAATGAGAAGGAACAGTGATCTGGCAACATAGAATAAAGTTTTAAATCAGCTTTAAGAATATTCCAATGTCTCTGTATAATATTTTTAAAGCCCTGTGTATTCCGTCCATATGTGGTTACCAAACGTAAAGGTTGTAACTGATGACGGTTACTTTATTCTATGTTGCCAGATCATTGTTCCTTCTCATTTAGAAGGGGACAGACCATTGGTTCAAAATTGCGTCATTACAAGAGAGTAGGTTTGGATTTTTCTGAACAAACTCAGCGGTCTATCTTAGGGAAACCCATTGTTGGATGCATTCCCTGTGGGCATTGCTCATTCTGTATTCGTGTTTCACGTACTAATGAATTTACTAGTAAAAACACTTCACAAGTTTTTGATATTAAGTTTTGGGCTAACTGTAACACTGAGTGGGTCATCTATTTGGTGACCTGCAATTGTTCTGCTTTCTATGTTGGAAAGACTTCGCTTCCGTCTGAGAATTTGTGAGCACTTGAGTGACATCAAAAATAAACGTATCAGTAATGCTTTGTATAAACATTGTTTGAAACATGTATCTGCTTCATTCAAATTTGTTGTTATTGATTGCATCAGGGGGAAATGTAAAGACAAACAGTTTTGGCAGGAATTACTTAGCTCCAAGGAGAAAAAATGGATCATCAAACTTGGAGCTTTGTTTACACCTGGCCTTAATGATCAATTGTGAATTCTGTGTTCGGATTGGCCCTAGAGTTGGACCTATCCCTATATATGTGTATGTATTGTGATACTCTGTTTTCTCATTTTATACTTCACTGAAGAAGGCTCAGAGGAGCCGAAACCGGTTTGAGGATTGTAGCTTTTTTGTTAAAAAGCTTTTTCTGCTATTGGTATTCACAATAGCAGTATTTCAGGGGGGTTTTCCCCCTCATGATAATAAATGGTTTTTGGATATGGTTACTACCAACACTTGCTGGCTTTTTTGTTTGTTGCTAGTTATCCTGGTTTGGCCGTGCAAGGGTTCCACGGGCACCTGCCTTTTTCTAATACCATGACAGGAATGGACCCCATTAATAATTCAGGGTATGATTAGAGTTCATTAAATAAATATTCTTTCGGTCTTTGATGTCAGCCAAGATTGTTCTATTTAGCATCCTCAATGTGCACAGAATGCAGAATAGCCTCCTCTTGTAGTTCATATGGAGTTGCATGTATTGGTAACATATTTAAGTACTTTTTTTTTTATACCTGCTGCTTGTACTACTATTGGGACTATCATAGTGTCTTTCTTCCACATTGCTCTCATTTCTGCTTGCAAATCCTGGTATTTTATAATTTTGTGTTTCTCTGTATTTAAGACAGTAATCATTGGGTGTATCAGTTTCAGTGATCAATGCTACTAATATCTGTTTTTCTCAGCTCTATTTTTTTGAACTGTTGATAATGGGTAATCCCATGTGATATGAACATCATTCTCTATAATGTTTTGTGGTTAATGGATCCAATGCTTCTCAGCTACTTCAATATTATTAAGTATAGTGCATATTTCGGCTGAGTGATAATCTCACTGGTGACTGAGTCTTTATGGATGCTAAAGGTCAGAGTAGGCTCTAGACAGATGTGCATGTGTCTCTCTCTCTCTCTCTCTATATATATATATATATACATATATATAAACATATATGGTTTATTACACAGTATCTCACAAGGACACTGCAACATGTGCATTGACAGGCAAATTTTAGACACCAGTAAAATAAAGACAGTTTTAGCTTGTGTTCTGGAGTTTCCAACTAGAGCATTATTCTTATCAGTTTTTATATTAATAAACCTGTCCCAAGTCTTTTGAAAATTGCCCTAAATATCATTATGGGGGAGAGAAAACAGTGAAATGTAAGCTATAAGCTATGTAAAACCATTATAATGTGAGTTTAACCTGAGTGAGCTCCTATGAAAGGCCATTAATGAACATGGAAATAAGAACTGACCAGGAAATCAACCACATTACGTCCCAATCTATCAGTCTGTGGACCAGGCCATTGGGCCATTCATGCAGGGATGCTTTGCTTCTTCATCTTGTTCGGCTGAAGAAATCAGTTTATATACTGATGAAACTAAAGGTGATAGAAAAGTTATACTGTGTCATTACGCAATTGTCTCTGCAGTTCACTGGCTGCAATGAAACAGGCTAAGCATGCTGATTTTGCAAACTCAGGTCTTGCCACACCATGACAAGAACTTAATGTTCTCCAGGTTAACTGTGTTGAAACACAAAATCCATATTTATAAATAATTTTGAGTTAGTAGTGAAGCAAAAGACGTAAGCAATAACTCAGTTTGCAATAATTTTTTCACTTCCTAATACGAATGTTTTTGCTCTTTTTTTTTTTTTTTTTTTTTACAGTGAATGTTGTTATGAAAGGTTAGGCACAGTGATACTGCTTCTGTTACAGTTCTGACCACAAAACAGATGTACAGTACTGCATTAAAGCCATCTGTTTTGCAATATCTTTTTTCAATATATTTCTATTCAACTCTGGTATCTATAAATATACTTGAAAAAAAAATACCTTTGTTGCCCATAAGCATTTAGTTTATTTATTTTTATTTTATTTATTTAACATTTGTTTACCAGGAAAGTCCGACTTGGAACAAAACCAATTTTCAGCTGAGGCCTAGGGAGAAACGCTCCAGAAACATGTCTTTATGACATGGGAGGAAACCGTAGCACCACTTTCTGCTTAAATTACCTGAAGGTGTGAAGATCTTGCATAATATTTATGTCATGTCATGTGCTCTATCATTATTTATTTCATTTTGATAACTACGTAGATGGGCTGGTCTGAAGACACTTTTCAGCCATGACGTGGGTCTTGATGCAACAAGTTTGGAGATGCCATAGCCATCAATTAGAATAAGAAGGTCAAATATTTACACTATATACAACGAAGTAAATAGTTAGAAACTAGTCAACAATTGAGTTATTCAGCAGTTGTGTCCAACTTTGATAAGTCCCATGCACAAGCAGTACAGAACTGAAAATCAGCACTGAAGGGTATCAGTATGGTGTGTTTTAGCCATTGTATTGGAAACACATGCAAATGGCATCATTTTGAAGGTGTCTTTAAGAAAATATTTTTTTTCTTAAAGAGTATAGAGTGGTTTACAAGGAACAAGACTCAAGTAACACAAAAGGTTCCTGCTCCTGTTTCTCTTGTTATTCTACCTGCAGTATACATTAGAAGAGATAGTGCCTATTGCTAGAAATGTGCTTCAGTAAAATATCTTGACAAACATCCATTTATGACCTTTGAGACTTTCTGTATTAATTTTTGTCCTCTGTAGCATTTATTTTTCCCATATACAGTTTTCCCTCACTGAGCCAAGCTTGTTATTGGTTAGAGCAGTCATGCATAGGGACTTATGTTGAAATGTTTGTGTAAGCAATTGTTTGGTGTATTCAGTACCCAGATATCAACAGAGCTAGCTAACAAATCTGTTACACTATTTTGGGAGGAATTCTCCATGGCATCCTGTGATTCTCTGATTCGCATCAGTATAAGTAGACCCATGAGCAATGTCATGGTTTAAGTTGGTGGCTGGCTCTATTGTAAGTCTGTGACTGGGAGTAGTTTCTAAATTTGTACAATTGGCGGTACTATAGCAAGGGTGTTTGAAGGATCAAAGTCCCCCACATCTGTTCAGGATGCAAACATATATGCTTATTTGTCGTTCTGTCAATAAATCTAGTTAAAGAAAATGCTATTTAACTACCACACAATGATATCACATTGCGTTCCATCCTTGGATCAAATTTACAATATGAAATAAATTAATCTTTCCTTTGAAACCAACTCCTATAGCTCACCATTTAGCTCACCAGTAATGGAAATTGAATCTGTGACAGTTCCCTTTTCATCCCTTTCATCCATTATCATATATTCAGGATAATTTCTTTTAGGACTGAATTCCTTTTTCAAAAGTATCACAAGTAAAGGAGATAATTAATGTGTGGGCACCAATATCTAACACCCTGCTACATTATGGCACGGCATTACACATTTGTAGTTATATTCAACAACAAAGATAACTGAAGAAAGTTTCTCCCTGAAACATTTCTCTCAATATGTAAACAAGCATTCTTTTCCTCTATACATATATAGTCAGTCTTTTATTTGATTTATTTTGTATTACATAGTTAAATGAGGACTATTTTATCATACAGGACTATAAAATAATCCATCTTTATTCTTTATTTGTCCACTTTCAAAATATCATTCAGCATTATTTCTTGTAATATAAAATGACATAAAAATCCAGAAGTTCAACTGAATGAGAGACATCAACTGACAATATACTGATGTCTATAAATGCACAGTCAGATTTTCACCACTTAGTTTTCATTTCGCGAAATGTTACATATATGTGTATACATTTCTTCCATTAACAATTAAATGAATTGTGAAGTACTTTTATTTCCCTGTCCATAATGTCTCACTAAAGTAAAACTACAGTTTCTCATTAAATTATAGTTTATTTGCTGCTTGCATGAACAAGGTGCTCAAGATCACCTATATATTTTTCCTTAAGTTATATTAATATAAAATATTTTATCTAATGTTAGCCTTTATTTTAAAAAACAAAATATAATAAATCTTACTGTTTCCTTTTCCTCTTATAGAGCAGTTAACACATTTATTTACAAATAACTTTGTTATTAGCTCACCACTTCATACTTTAGACATTTAAGGAATAAAGTAAAATGCCTCATGGCCCAGTAATGTGTTATAATGAGAATCTAGGCTCATGAATGAATTCTAAGGAAAGCACAAGAACTCACAGGAGATTATAATGCACCACCATTCATACCAAAGCATCTTATGACATGGTACTGCTAATGAAAGAGCAGAAAAGAAATGTGGAACAGTGGCACTTGGTACTGCTAATGACAGAGCAGAGAAGAAATGTGGAACAGTGGCACTTGGTACTGCTAATAGCAGACCAGAGAAGAAATGTGGAAGAGTGGCACTCATGATTAGCATTTACATACAAACTGGGGAGGGGGTCCTCTACATACTTGTCAATGTCTTACAGTAAGCAATCTGGACAGAATCATAAATGAAAGTGGGACAAAGGCCCAAAATCAGAGACAATTTTTAAATATTGCTCTTACAAACTTAGAAAGTTGATAGAATAACAGATTTTGCAGTAGCATACATTTTCTGAAGGATATGAAGTGTGAAACTCAAATGTCTGTAAATTATTTCTGAACTTCAATCTTTAATGATTTACCACTAATTTGGCAGAAAAACAGAATTTTATGGAAAACGAACCAAAAATATGAGGTCAAAATCTAGAATTCTGTGGAAATATGTACAGCTGAGAGGTATGGCGCAGATGGAGAGATGGAAATTCACTGTGTGAAATGCTGGGGCAGCTCATACTGAACAGGACAATAATTATAGTTTTATGCTCTGAAGTCTATTCTGCAACTATTTGCAGAGGAGTGAAAATATGGCAAAAATCTTCTTACAGCCAAAGATCTGCATAGGACTGTCAGCTAAAATTTGATTATTAGTCAAGAGTTTAGTGAGTTACAAAGGGATTTACTGATTAATTGCACAGTAATATTGGGGCATGGGAAAATACTGTATTAAAATGTTGGTGATCTAGATTTACATGACTCCATCAACCTTAGAACTGCATTTCAAAGATCATTCAGGACAATTTCTTTAAATAATCATTCAGTAGATGAACAAAACAGCAACTGACATTTGTCCCAGCACTTTCCACAAAACAGCAGAAAGTTAAAATTTAACAATGTGTTTCTGGTATGTTTACTTCTCTGCTATAACAAAAAGGGGCCTCATAACAGATATTGGACTCTTGGCCAGAGAAACAATGATTCACAATTTAAGACTGCATTCCATGGACTCAGCTTGAAAAGTTAGCTTTATTTGTTGTAACTAGTGATTCAATAAATACTTCTGCTTGACAAGATAATCTTGTATACAGCACATCACCTCTGTGTGACCTTGCTGGCTTGACTGCCTTAGAAGTTATTGTGCCTAATGAAGCTGTCAGTAATACACAAATACTCTTAAATGGGTGCTCTCAGTTCGGGTTTATTTTTTTTCTGAATTTACTCTTCCTCAGAATTAAAGAAGGGGAGATCCTTTAAAGTACTTTTAACCCGGAGTTCCTCTTTTCACAGTTCATTTTTGTGCGGGAAGCTTTTGGGACATGCAGTTTTAGACCACCCTTTTCTTTCTTGCTCTTATTTTACTTATATAAACAGTTACTGCTGCAGCACAAAACTTTGCTAGCTTTTCAAGACAAAATCAGAAAAGGTGTACTTAGAAACAGATTACACCAGTTTCTCTATTAGCTTTCAGACTATTGTTAGTCAGTGACTGGGATCAAATATAACTGGACCTGATGCCTTACTAGTTATGAATGCTATTAATTCATACAGACCACTAAATGTTGCATTCTTCAAAAGTGTAATACAAAAAAACAAACAAAAAAAAAACTGGAAATGCCTGAGTCAGAATGAAGAAAGCTGGAACTCCTAAACCCCCCACCCATCATTACACACATCGTCATTTTCAGCCTGGAGGTAAATTCTATATACATGGGTAGGCAGACACAAGAGCAAAGTTTTCCAGAAGAGAAGCTGTACAGCTACACCTTTGTTGTCAGCGTTGAAGTGTCTATCTGTTGAAGTATTTTGCAGATCACCCATAGATTAAACGAAAAAAAGAATCCATGTAAAGGGTGTCATCAACTTGTTATAATGCTCTATCCTTTCAGGATCTTGCAGCTTACTAGATTGTCTTAGTGCATTACAGAGAAGACATGGCATCTTCTTAAAATATTCCAAAAACATAGGAACTCTGCATTCTGGTAGTTCTTGAAGTGTTGAAGTGACATGTCAGATAAGCAGCAATGACCAAAGTTAATCTGTTCTGTTACAATACTTCAAGATATGATATATTGTGGCTTTATTTCCAGCACTACACTACATGCCTCCTTGACTACTATTTTTCAGCATTTGTTTCTAAAATATTGGTTTATTGCTTATTTTTTTTCTTATCCCTTTAACTGAACCGGTCCTTTTCAAAACATGACCTTTGGCAACCTAGGACTCCAGCAGAGGGAGGTGAGAGTCAGGCATAACATTTGTTATTCAACATGGGTTAGGAGTTTTTTTTTAAACACCCTCTCTTCTTTGGTCAGAATGCATGATGCAATGCTGGACTCATTGTGAGAAAATGCCTTTGTAGAATCTCAGCTACACACCCAAGACACAAGATCACCCACACCTTCCTGACATTACATTCTCATAATCCAGTGCATTCCCTGCCTTTGGAATAAGCTTCCTCTACATGTTAAACAAAACAACAGCTTATTTATATGTATAACTAAAAAAAAACAAAGCAAAGATCCTGGCCACTGAAGGTAGGTACTGGAACTTGTGTATAATTACATAAAAACAAAGTACTGAAACCACCAGAGAAATAGGCATAAAACAAATACTAATAAAGAAAAATAAGTTACTTTTGCACAAATAAAAAGACAAGCACTTTCAGGTATAATCCCTTTTTCAAGTCTTAAAAATTCAACAGTTCATGTTCTCTTAAAAAGTGCCTCTTAACCAATCACATAAAAATGTAAATAAGTCATAGTTTTTCTAAAACCCTACTGGTTGATCAAAAAACTATAGCCAGCCATGCCTTTTACATGATAAAAGGCTATTCCTTCTTCATTGGTTAGTATAAAATCAAATGGCCAATAAAAAAGCATACAGGCACTTACAAGTCATTGGCTCTAGTATAAAAGCATAGACCAATCACATATAAAATGTAAATAAGTCATAGTTTTTGTAAAGCTCTATTGGTTGATTAGTAAAACTGTATCCAATCAAAACACTTGCATGGTGAAAAGGTTGTTCATTCTTCACTGGTCATTGTAAAGACAATCGGCCAATGGTAAACATTCAAACACTTCAAAGTCATTGGTTCTAATATATAAACATGGACCAATCACATATACAATGTAAATTGATCATAGTTTTTCAAAATTCTATTGGTTGATCAGAAAACTGCATCCAATCTTAACATTTACATTTTAAAAAGGCTATTCCTTCTTCATGGGTCAATGTAAAAATTGAATAGCCAATAAAAAGCATACGAACACTTTCAAATCATTGGTTGTACTCTAAAGTCATGGACCAATCTGAATTCAGATGTTAAACTATCTTCATTGGTTGTATAGAAATATAGAGTAACTAATGAATAGTCTACATACATGAACTAGCTATTTGTATTGGAATATGAAGAGTTCATAATAGCCTTTTTAGCATGTAAATGTCATGATTGGCTGTAGTTTTTTGGTCAACCAGTAGAGTGTTAGAAAAAACTATGACTTACTTACATTTTTTATGTGATTGGTTAATAGACACTTTTTAAGAGAACATGAACTGTTGAAGTTTTAAGACTTGAAAAAGGGATTATACCCGAAAGTGCTTGTCTTTTTATTTGTGTAATAGTAACTTATTTTTCTTTATTAAAGTATTCGTTTTATACCTATTGGTGTGGTGGTTTTGGTACTTTGTTTTTACATATTTATATGTATAACTAGGCTTGACAATTGGATAGGAGCCTGTAAATGCATGCCTTGGGTAATCTAATGTACTGTCAAGTGGGGGTATTGTGGCTAAGCTCGTTAATGGTCCTTAAGCTGTAAGCTTAATATGAACATATGACATATTAAGCTAATTAAGAAACAGAGGAAGAAAGGGAAAGAGAGACAGTATGGTTGGAGAGGAGGTAAAAATATTAAATGCACTTTAAGGACAGACTAGAAAGACTTACTGTCTCTTTTTGCCACAAAGCAAGCACAATATATAGTCATCCTGAAGACTGTGTCACCCTAGTGAGTCCCTCATCTAGACTACCTCCAGCAGACTGACATTCTCCTTCTTTGGCCTCCACAAATGCACAATATTTGGATTTGTGCTCAATTACAGATAAGCAATGCTGTAAAACTCAACATGGCAAGAGTATACATACCTGTTCTTTTATCCATAAATTACTAGTAAATACCATGGAAAATACTCTAAAATAGCTCCCAAGGGGAATTTTGATAGTAACAGGGAACATCAGCATTGGCCTCCAAGGATCAAATGGGATCCAGTTTTTAGCTCACAATGAACTATATCAGCTATTAGCCTTTCCAAAAAGATCCACTGTTACCAAAACTAATAATCATTTTTCAACCTATTAATTACAGACAGTCTTCATAAATTGTCAAAGATTATATGAAAACAAAACACCTAAGCAATCATAACCATATCAGTACACGTATCTCATTCAGAAAAATTAAGTTACTATCAAGGATCATTTCTTTGAAAAGCTACCCTGAATCCAAGGAATCTGAACTGTTGGAATACTCCACATTCTAAACTGGTCCAAATTGTATCACAAGGCTTTCTTACTGATTGCTCAAAACCTCTTCAGTTAACTTCTAAAAGTAGTAGTAGAATAGAAAATATTTTCTTTTAATGCCAAGCAATCTAGAGGAAAGATGCACCTGGATTAATACAAGTATGAGAAGACTAGCCAAAGAAAAAGCCAAAACATGGAGGAAAAATGGAATCAGATCAATCTTCCAACAGAGCACCAAGCATTTAGCATCTTTTATATTCTCTGGGCCAATAATCAAGAAGCATGAATCCTCACCACTGACACTGGTGAGGGATGTTCACTTGGAACAAAAATAGATACACACACAGTATTTTCAGATACAGCTCTCTGCAACAAACACAAATTCCCTTAAGAGCTCACAGGGAAAACACTCAGTCTGGAGAATGGGTTTCTCTCTCTCTTCATGTTCCCAATAAGACTCCTCGCTGATACAGCTGGTTGGCACAGATTTACCAGTTATGCCCAGACTATAAGGTAGTTCCAATGCTACCAGAACATTCCAAAGCCAGGCACTCTAAGGCTCTTATAAGGGTACCCAATTATACTGAGTAAAATTAATACTGATAAATATGGTATTGAGTGACCAATGCAGCAAGGCTTTCAGAAGCAGCTACAGTGTCAAAAAATAAATATAAGTACTCTCAAATGTTAAAATAGTCTCTAAAAGACCAGCTAAAATGAAATGTTTACATATATTTAATAATAAATAATAAAAGAACATGGACATACTAAATATTTTTTACAATAAACACCAGAGTTTCAATCACAGGAAATATTAAAAATAACACAGATGGATAGATTCACACAGATACAGAAATAACAGTACTTAACTAATCTTGCTATATTTTCCTGACTGATCTAAAAATTACTATTTCATGGTTACTTACTAAAGCAAGGCAATATGAAGTGGGTGAGATGTCTTACTTCTTTGTCAGGTTTCAAAAACAGACTGCCCTGAGATTTCTGTCTCATCTAGTATTAAAACATCATTTCAATTCTGGATTACAGAATGACATCACATCTAGTCATCTGACTTTGGTTGCCACACTACCCCCATTACTAGAAATTGAAGCAGAATTTAGCACACATATGTTACCATACACACAGCTAGAGCTTTGCCAAGATATGTTATAGCATCTGAAATCTATAACACCATTTCAAAACTTCCACCCTTCCAAGATACCAATTAATTCACCCCTAAGGACAATATATTAGGATTCCTAGTCCTGGTTTTCACAGACATTTTGTCTCAGGCTGCAATCAGAACTGTAAGACACAATCTTTATGGCCTAAACCAGTTAATTTAATTTAAGACTATTTTCAAAGATAGCTGGACTGAGATTGACTTCTTCTCTTCTAGTATCCTCTGTTACAATATATTAATTCCAAAAGTTGCAATATAGTCTGATATACAGGTGTATTTCATTTCTGTCCAGCAGGACCCACTGTTGGTGCATTTTTAACACAAGCAGCTTTACAAATACATTTTCGGCACAAACACCTGTACAAATCAGTTGATATATAAATTACATATAATTCTTTACAAAAGTCCAGCTGGCTCTGCTAGCATATGTTACACAACTACTGCCCTACTTCTCCTGGCATAACTGACAATACCACACATCATCACAATATGTATTTCCACCCAATTATCATACAGCTTCTAGCTGCTCACCAGCTCCTACTCCTACCCAGCAGCTCCTTTCTGGGTGCTCCCCTGACATAACACTTCACTGTGTTGGCCTCCTGACTCCTTGTGAAGTGAACAATGGTATCACACGTTCTCTCCAGGGATTAAGGGATCTGAGAGAGGAACTGCAGGAATGGAGCCAGGAGTCATCATTCTTATGGCAGCTGTTCAAGGTCCCTAGCTGTGGGAATCAGTAATGCAATGTCATCAAGAAAAATCACCACTCTTGTAATTAGGGGATATGACCAGTGATGCTCCTGGAATCAACCAGGGTTCACATAGGTACTGAATTTCCCTATACCCTCACCTGGGATAGGACAGCTGGGCATAATGACACTTGTCCATTTTTCCAAACCTTCCAGAGTGAGTCCATTCACAAACATGGGTTTGAAGAGGTGCACAAAGAAACTCTTCCCACCGAGCATTTAAAATCAAGTAAAAGTAATGTAAGTTTGAATTAAATTACCTAAAACCTACTTATATTTGTTCCAGACAAGAAACTATATCCTCTGTGCCCATGACATTTGGCACATTGATATATCTTACTTCACTAGATCTACCTCTATAATTGAAACATTAGCCATATATCTAATATGCACAACGTGGCAACAACACAGCAATGAATCTCTTAAGTAACGTATTCCCTTTCCAACCAATTACTTCAAAAACTAAAAAAGAAACCCATTCCAAATGACATCTCCTTTCATTCTGTCTTCCTCTCCATGGCTACCCCTACCATAGCTAATCCATTAACCCCCATTTATAATCCTTATAAAAAATAAGAATTATTGTGCAACAATTAAAACTTGCCCTTATAGTATCTATTAAAATAGAAACTCCACAAAAGCCTCAC